>NC_056731.1:1679769098-1679834098 GCF_019279795.1 Protopterus annectens | reverse complement strand
AAAAATCACAAATTATATACACTCATTGTGTCACTTGATATTTAATTTATATAGGATGATTAAAATCTTTAATTTAATAGTTGAAAACACATGTAAAATAATAAATAACGTGAATGCCATAAAAGTGTTTATTTCTAAAAGGTCATAACCCCCTCTAGTGGTCAATCATAAAAACTTTCTCCAAATATATTTTGTTTCCCATAAATAGTAATTTATTGCAGCTCATAAAATCCTTTAAAAAACATACCTTAATAAGTGTGTGTAAAATTTATTTACATCCTGTATAGGTGATTCTAGTTCTATAGTTTGGCAGATCTGAGTTTTAAAACTGGGGTGAGTGAAATCATGTCATTTACACCTGGGTGTCTACAAGCTTCCAATGTTACTTGCCAGTAGAGTTCCCTATATTCCACCCTAGTTTCCAACAATCTGCCTCTAGGATCAATGGGTAACACCTCAAGAACAAAAAAAGAAAATAATGCATCCTTACACACACAAGTGTGTCTATACAGGGCATTATTTTCTTGTTTCGTCCTTATGTCATAGAGATGTTCATACAATCTTTGTTTAAGCTTTCTCTCACTTTTACCAACATAAAATGAGTCACAGGTTTTGCATAAGGCCACATAGACAATTCCCTTCATGTTACAGTTCACAAATGTGTTTAAAGTGATCTTCCTGTTTCTTTCTTTTAAAAACAAAATGTCACCTGTCAACAAGTGGGAGCAATAATTGCAGCTCCCACATTTAATCACACCTTTTTTGTTCCTCATACCTCTTTCCAGAGTATGACCATAAGTACCCCTCTCTAACAAACCTTTAATGTTGTTGCCCCTCTGGTATGTATATCTTAAATCATTTTCAAAAATGTGCTCCAAATTGGATATTTTTGCAAAATTTTTCCATTCTCTTTCTATTATCTTTCTAACTAATCCAGCCTCACCATCACAGGTGATCACCATACCTGAACTGTAATTGTCATTCATGTTTTTATTTTTATTTTGTTCTTCCTGATTCATCTCCAAGTTGACCACCTCTTGTTTCCCTAGTATGGGGGCAAATCTGCCATTTCTTCCAGCCAAAACTTCTTTGTACATTTGGTCAAAAGGTTCTGTAGGGTAACCCGTATCAATAAACAACCCTTTGAAATATTGACATTCTTTGTAAAAAATTACATCATTAGAGGTCATTTTACTCACTCGCACTAGTTGACCCTTTATAACCCCCTTCTTTTAGTGAGGTGGATGGGTGCTTGTGCAGTGTAAGTAAGAGTTTGAAAAAGTATCCTTACGAAATATTTTGGATGTGAAACTACCGTCAAACATTTGTATGCTGACATCCAAATAATTCAATTGATCCAAACAAAATTTGTGTGTGAATTTCAAAAATGTGGTAGTCTCAATGATGTATTCTACAAAACGTTCAAAAGTAATTTCATTGTCAACCCATAAGAAACATAAGTCATCTAAAACCCTACCATAAAAATTTCAAAAACATCTGTAGTCTGAATTTAAAATGTACTTATTTTCCCAATATGCCATTATAGTATTTGCATAAGTGGGGGCACAATGTGCATCCATTGCCACTCCACTTAGTTGCTTGTAGTATTCTCCGTCGAATAAAATAAAATTGTTCTTTAGAACTAATTCCATCAGGACTAAAACTGTTCTAAACTCATTGAAGGTAATTTCTTTATATCCAACCAGCATTTCCTCAAACCAACCTAAACCTGTATAGTGTGGTATACAAGTAAACAAATCTATAACATCCAGGGTTGCAAAGCCCACTTTTTCTGAATATAGTGTGCTATCCAACTTCCTCAAGAAGTCCCATGAGTCCTTAAGAATGTTTGTGTTATCAGTAACAAGTTTTTTAATCTTTTTATCCACGTATTTTGCCAGTGGAGCTGTTACTGACCCTTCTGCAGAAACTATAGGCCTAAGAGAGGGATCACCTATGTCTTTGTGTATCTTTGGAATACCAAATATTGATGGTACTTTAGGCTTTTCAACATGCAAAAAGTTGTACGTCTCCATGTCTATTAGTCCATCAATCAATAAGTCATTCAGAATTATGTATATTTTTTTGTAAGCTATATTGATTTCATTTATTGATGTTCTAACATATTTGTTTGTATCACTACGGATATTCAACATTTTGCCTTTGTATGTAATGTAATCCATTAACACAACCCCCCACCTTTGTCAGGTTTCATAACCCTCAAATTCCTATTACCATTAACTGTGTTTAAAATTTCTCTTTCTGCGAGGGTCATGTTAGACTCTACATTGTGGTGTTTCAAAGTTTTTCTCAAACCACTTTCAACTGACAGTTCAAAATTCCGCAACTGCGGGTGTAGGGGTGGGTTAAAAATACTTTTCCTTACCAACTTGTTTTCATTGACTTTAGTTTTTTTATTCCCATTAAAGAACAACTCCAAATTATTTTTCCTAACAAAAAGTTTTACATCAATCAACAGTTTGAAAGTGTCAGCCTTCATTCTAGGAATAATACTAAAACCTTTTGAGAACAACTCAAAATAGGGTTTAGTCACTGTCACACTTGAATAATTAAAAATATTAAAACCTTTGTAAGAACATTTACAACCTTCTGTAATAATGGTGTCACTTAATTCCAAGCTTGTTATTGCCTGGCCTGCGGCCCCCATCTCCTAAAGTCAATGAAAACAAGTTGGTAAGGAAAAGTATTTTTAACCCACCCCTATACCCGCAGTTGCAGAATTTTGAACTGGCAGTTGAAAGTGGTTTGAGAAAAACTTTGAAACACCACAATGTACAGTCTAACATGACCCTTGCAGAAAGAGAAATTTTAAACACAGTTAGTGGTAATAGGAATTTGAGGGTTATGAAACCTGACAAAGGTGGGGGTGTTGTATTAATTGATTACATTACCTACGAAGGCAAAATGTTGAATATCCTTAGTGACACAAACAAATATGTTAGAACATCAATAAATTAAATCAATATAGCTTACAAAAAATATACATAATTCTAAATGACTTATTGATTGATGGACTAATAGACATGGAGACGTACAACTTTTTGCATGTTGAAAAGCCTAAAGTACCATCAATATTTGGTATTCCAAAGATACACAAAGATATAGGCGATCCCCCTCTTAGGCCTATAGTTTCTGCAGAAGGGTCAGTAACAGCTCCACTGGCAAAATACGTGGATAAAAAGATTAAAAAACTAACTTGTTACGGATAACACAAACATACTTAAGGACTCATGGGACTTCTTGAGGAAGTTGGATAGCACACTATATTCAGAAAAAGTGGGCTTTGCAACCCTGGATGTTATAGATTTGTTTACTTGTATACCACACGATACAGGTTTAGGTTGGTTTGAAGAAATGCTGGTTGGATATAAAGAAATTACTTTCAATGAGTTTAGAACAGTTTTAGTCCTGATGGAATTAGTTCTAAAGAACAATTTTACTTTATTCGAGGGAGAATACTACAAGCAACTAAGTGGAGTGGCAATGGATGCACATTGTGCCCCCACTTATGCAAATACTATAATGGCATATTGAGAAAATAAGTACATTTTAAATTCAGACTACAGATGTTTTTGGAATTTTTATGGTAGGTTTTTAGATGACTTATGTTTCTTATGGGTTGACAATGAAATTACTTTTGAACATTTTGTAGAATACATCAATGAGACTACCACATTTTTAAAATTCACACACAAATTTTGTTTGGATTAATTGAATTATTTGGGTGTCAACATACAAAAGTTTGATGGTAGTTTCGCATCCAAAATATTTTGTAAGGATACTTTTTCAAACTCTTACTTACACTACACAAGCACCCATCCACCTCACCAAAAGAAGGGGGTTATAAAGGGTCAACTAGTGCGAGTGAGTAGAATGACCTCTGATGATGTAATTTTTTACAAAGAATGTGAATATTTAAAAGGGTTGTTTATTGATACGGGTTACTCTACAGAACTTTTTGACCAAATGTGCAAAGAAGTTTTGGCTGGAAGAAATGGTAGATTTTCCCCCATACTAAGGAAACAAGAGGTTGTCAACTTGGAGACGAATCAGGAAGAACAAAATAAAAATAAAAACATGAATGACAATTACAGTTCAGGTATGGTGATCACCTATGATGGTGAGGCTGAGTTAGAAAGATAATAGAGAATGGAAAAATTTTGCAAAAATATCAGATTTGGAGCACATTTTTGAAAATGATTTAAGATATACATACCGGTGGGGCAACAACATTGAAGGTTTGTTAGAGAGGGGTAGTTATGGTCATACTCTGGAAAGAGGTATGATGAACAAAAAAGGTGTGTTTAAATGTGGGAGCTGCAATTATTGCTCCCACTTGTTGACAGGTGACATTTTGTTTTTAAAAGCAAGAAACAGGCAGATCACTTTAAACACATTTGTGAACTGTAACACGAAGGGAATTGTCTATGTGGCCTTATGCAAAACCTGTGACTCATTTTATGTGGGTAAAAGCGAGAGAAAGTTTAAACAAAGATTGTATGAACATCTCTATGACATAAGGACGAAACAAGAAAATAATGCCCTGTATAGCCACACTTCTGTGTGTAAGGATGCAGTATTTTGTTTTTTTGTTCTTGAGATGCTACCCATTGATCCTAGAGGTGGATTGTGGGAAACTAGGGTGGGATATAGGGAACTCTACTGGCAAGTAACATTGGAAGCTTGTAGACACCCAGGTCTAAATGACATGATTTCACTCACCCCAGTTTTAAAACTCAGATCTGCCAAACTATAGAACTAGAATCACCTATACAGTATGTAAATACATTTTACATACACTTATTAAGGTATGTTTTTTAAAGGATTTTGTGAACTGCAATAAATTACTATTTATGGGAAACAAAATATATTTGGAGAAAGTTTTTATGATTGACCACTAGAGGGGGATGTGACCTTTTAGAAATAAACACTTTTATGGTATCCATGTTATTTATTTATTTTACATGTGTTTTAAACTATTAAATTAAAGGTTTTAATCCTACTATATAAATTAAATATCAAGTGACACAATGATTGTATATAATTTGTGATATTTAGGGACTGTTTTAGTCTGTTAGAGGTGTTTTAAATGTTTTAAATGTATTAGTACACATTAGTGGTGCATATTATTTTTCGTGTTTTTTACTGGTTGTGAACTAATTGCTGAGGGTATAAAGGTGGTGACATGGAGAGGGAATTTTATCTGAAGAAGTTGTGCGACGAAAACGTTAATTTGACCTTGTCAGCGTTAATCTTGGATGTCAGTTCGTGTGTTCATTAAACTACTGTTGAGTGCTACAACCAGTTTGGATCCTTTGTGCTTCTCTTTTAGTGACTTACAGAAGATGACATCAGCAACCCATATGAATAACAATAGCTTGGGAGACCTGCATAGGCACATGGAGCCATTGCGTCATATGAAGCTAACAGTCTAATAGCACTAGATTGTGTAGAAGCCTAGCTGTATAACAACACAAGTACCTTTACTTAGCATATTTGGATGTTTGAGTTTAGCATTGCAAGGTTGTAAGCACCACCAACTGGTGCTATCCATGAGAGAGCACACATTATAAATTACACTTTCTTGTGTAGTTGATATATGTGTGGAGAAAATAAACTGAGACCCCAGGACTGCAATTCTTATGTGTGTGTGGCCAACACATGGACTGAAATCAAACAGCATCATATATACATTTCCATAACACATTGGGCCATACCTCTTAACCTTTTATAGCAAGGAATCTGGACATAGCCATACATATTGGGTTGAAAAACGATCAAACATAGGGACAAGTTTTACATACTGCTCTTACAAACTTATGCAGTTGATAGAATAACATATTTTGCATTAATGTGAATTGTTTGGTGTGTAGGGGTTTTGAAATTCAAATGTCTGCCATTGTTTTCTGGCTTCAGTAGTCAATTAGTTTCAAATTATTTGCCAGAAAAACAACTTTATATGAAGACCAGGATGTAAATGTGATGAAAAAAATCAGGACATTCTGCAAAAAACTATACATTTACAAGGTATGCATTGGGCAGCAGATTTGCACTATGGTTAACTAAGTGTATATGCATGTAAGATACATCTGTTTGAGCATATGTAAGCAGTGTCAAATGTGAGCTGCATTGTTAATGTGTCACAGTTATTCCACACCAACTTTTCATGATGGCCACAAGATGTATTGAATATATTTGGTTTCTATGTCTGCCTGTCTGCTTTCTAGGTGGTCTGGTTTTAGCAGTGCTGCACTTTGCGCAAGCCATATAAGCACAGCCAAACATGCAGTCATTTGTTTGTACTATGCAGCGCATCATGACAACAGTGGAATAAAAAAGAGAAATGTAGGAAAATAAATGGAAAGGGAGACATACTTTAACTGAGCAGAAGCAAGGCATGACATACTCACTACAAAATTATACTACACTTTATATATTTCTACATAGTTCAAGATTTAAACTCTCACACCACTGAAAATTCAGAATACAGGATGGATGCCTTAGCCCTCTTTGCCACACAAACAGCTTTGCAGCTAAGAACTGAAGTCATTGCTCACAAATTCATGAGAATGTACACTGCTATGAGATGTGCAGCTGTGACATTTACTTTTAATCCTCTTTATTACATTTGGATGTAGTACACTTACTGATCACACAACCTGGTAGGATTCTGCTTGCATATACTTACTTGCCTGTGTTTCTTGGCACCTCATCATTTAGCTGAGCATTCAGTTGTGTAAGGCATTCACTATCCTTGGCCTTAAAATGTGTGTGGATATTAACTAGGAGTTATATGAGTTTGCCATCAAGTGAAGGCCAGGTTGAATGGCACAAACAACCATGAACTGTTCTTTTAGGGGAACAATTGTTGAGTAACTGTTATGGCACAAGAGAGGCTACATTGCTCTTGGGGTGGGGGGGGGTCATGTACTGTTATGTCACAAACAAGGATATGATGCTCTTGCTATTCTCCTTGTTCTGCTTTCTGCCTGTTTGATCTTGGGAAGGGTTGGGAATTCAGAAACTGCAATGTGTATCAGTACTGTCTAACTTCTCTCTTTTTGAATGCTCCAGTGCAAAGGTATACTGCAAAAATAAGACCATGTAGTCAGTATACTTCAGAGGTAGGACTATGTGAATCTTTAAAACCTGAGGCCTAGAATTTACTAATGGACACATATGAGTAAACTAAAGGTCTCTCTGCTTTCACATGTTAAATTATTTTTTGCACAGATCCACAGCACTATTTACTTAATTACTGTTCCAACCTAATGAATACAGGAATATGACATAATATCATTCAAAAACTACAGTATAGGTTCAGGACTTACCTTGCAAATGCAGCAGGGGGGGCACATTTTGAGTTCAGGGTTGACTCTGTCTGATGCAAGCACTACACAGCCAATACATTGGAAGTGCAGGTTGTGTGAGTTGCCTGGTATCAATTTTACTATGTGTGTAAGTAGGAGAAAGGTATCAGGCACCTAGGTGGTCAGTGAATGGATTATGTGTTGTCTTTTAGTGAAGGCAAGGGCATACTGAGCAGGCCTACATCTGTCTGCAGGCACAGCAGCTGGTGGTTCCCCCTCTGAGCCCTCCTCTGATTGACCTAGGCATTGGTAGGGTGATGCATGTCCCTTCCCCTAACTGATCCTGCTGCAGCTGTTTCTGCAAGATCAGACATTGTATTTTAGCACATACTGTGAAGACCTGCGTACATGTCTCTGGATTATACTGCAGGGCTCCACCAGATGTATCTAAGCAGGAGAGCTGTGACTTCAGCAGCCCAAACACATGGTCTGTGATGTTTCTGGTTTGAACATGTGCCTCATCATGGCATTCCTCCATGAGTTTTCATAGGTTCCTAGGTTGGTACTAGGCTATCGGACTTAGGGCCTATGCAAGCCTAGCCATAACAATTCCCTGGATATTTCTTCCCACAATATTTACTTCTCTGGACCCCTGTCTAGCAGGGCGACTAACATGATCCCCGGGGGGAATTTTCTATCTCCCATCCAATCATCAAGGTTCCTTTTGAAGAGGGCCAATGAGGCACTCTGCTTGACATGTATTGGTAGGCTATTCCAGAGTATGGGGAGTCTCTGGGTCAGGAACCTATCCCTCCAGCATGTTTTGCTCATTGTGATGACAGCAGATGTTACATGACCTGGAGATTGTAGCGGAGAGAGGGTTGGAGAGGGTGTGTGTGCACGTCTGATGGGTGTCACCATCCATGGTCCCAGTGCATAGCCAGCATCCTCCAGTAAATATCCCTGTGGGATGTCACCCTAGCAAACATCTGATATAGCTGTGATGTGTGCCAGATATGGGAGTCATGATATCTGCCAGGGTTGCCAGCACACACTTTCAAGATTATTCCTTGGGCATTGCACACAGTTTTGCACTTGATGAAGTGGTATCCCTTGTAGTTCATGTATATTCTACCCTGCTCACCAGGTAGTGCCTTGATGTGTACATGAGCGCAATTTATGGCACCCAGTACTTCAGGGTAGTGCACTACAGAGTGGACCTGTTGCGTATTACTAGTCCTCTTTTCAGAACTACAGGGAAAACATATGTGCTCATTAGCTTGTATGAGCACACAACCTGGAATTGATGTAGGATCCTGGATGCTGATGCCTGTGACACCCCCATCATGTCCCCAGTTGGTCTTTGAAAAGTACATGTAGCTAATATTCTAAGGGGTACACATACCTTAGTTTCCACTGTGAGGAGTTCCACTCAATTGGTTCTGGCTGAGTTGAGAGGAGCAGAGCTCACAGCGTTCGTGTAAGGTGTCCCTGTCCAGCCTGTAGTGCTCTACAATCTCCAGGTCATGTAGCATCTGATAAGTTACCCTCGGCCTGAACACTCTTCTCCTTCTTAGCCTAGGATTATTGTCATCAACACCAGCAGCATTGACTTCAGCCTGTACTACATGCAGATGTAGAATAGCTGCAGCAACCCCTAGCATTGTGTCAGTTAATATTTCCTTGTCTCTATTCCAATGGTACTGAAGTATATAGGAAAAACAAGAATGGAGGTTACATGGATGCTTTATAGCATGTTGTATAGCTGAACTGTGCTGGATTGGTTCATGAAAATGGAATTCTCCTGCTTATAGTGTAATTAGCATCTATTAAACATACCTGCTGCTTGCTCATCAGTACAATGGGTACACCTCCACACACTCCAATGCGCTCCTGTGCAACTATCCATAAATAAAGTAAGCATGGCAAAATTGTAATTACTCCCCTCCATTCCCATGATGTTGTTCAAACATTCAGTATAAAAAAGAAAGCTTGCTCACCCTGTACTAAAACCCATGACCTTCTGCACTGTAGCCCTATAAGTACATGTGGTGCTACAGGACTACTTACATGACAAGCACAACAAAAGCTTCCATTCATTCATCCATTTCCCATCGGTGGGCTATGTGCACCATCATGATGATGAGCACATAAAAAATGTACAAAACCTATATTAAACTGATAGAGAAAACACATTTTACAACAAAATTCTGGGGATGAAATACAACCTGTGAGCTATGCATAGCTTACATGCACTTCCTCCTCCACAGACTGACCTGTACAACTTTGCAAGTGTAATCTAACAACCCCCCCTGATGTCATCACTCACTATTGACATCCATTTAAAACAAAACACCGTGGAAGTGCCTACACATTGTGAACATCCCTACAGGCTTACTCTTTTTTTTAGGATTCAGCAATTCCAATAGGTTTTTACCTAATTTGCATCTTCGTGATGGTGACAGCCTGGAATCTACATAGTTAGTAAATGTGTCAGCGGAGAAACTACACAGGAGCATAATGTTGTAGGCACAAGGGAGGCTATTACTTTGTCCATATAGCTGCTACATAGTATATATGCTTACAGTACAATATAATACTCTGTTTCAGGATGTTCACACATTTTAGCAGCCTGCATTATGTACAATTACATTTTCTTTTGGGTGTAGGGGTGCAAAGGTGCATTTATGTCATGGCCCTTAAAAATCTACTTTTATTTTGTACATCTTTTATTCTAACATCCACAGTGTGTAATTAGGACATAATATGTGTGGTGTGGGGTTACATGTTGAGGTCACTTCTGTACAACCTTTAAAAGCTTTTACTTGCTCTTGTTTCTGTGCAGACTCCTTTCTGTGACTATATTAGGAAGGTTTCTAAATACACTGCCAACACAAACACAAGATTATACATGCTTACTGTAGAGGTTATTGAATCACTCCACCATGTCAATTTGCTTCATTAGCATAAAGTCCAGCTACTTATTCTGTAATTTGCATGCCACAAATGTTTCTGTACTTGTGGGTGAATGCGCACTGCAACACAGACTTTAATGAATCTAAAACTTGCTGCAGCTGCACACATGGTAATAATTATCATGAAGCCTTTCATGAATCCCCCCTATGGTCTATTACAATTCTGTTTACATTGTCCTGTTTCACCTGTCAGATCTATAAGATCATGTTGTATAATTGTCTCTCATGAAGTGAACACTATTGAAAATTATACAGAACATTAATAAAAAAAGGTTTGAATGTATGTTATACTTAGTAATCAACTATTTTATTGAAGTGCTGAAAATATTTCAGGAAATGCATAAATTTAGAGAGATTCAGCTAAGACTATTTTGGAAATCATTATGAGCTGCACAACTTCTTAGGAGGGTGGTGAATAGATAAACTGCCCTTTCCCCTTTTAAAATAGAAAGTTGTACCATTAAGTAGACTTGAGCAACACTGAAATGCACATTGAAATGATTAGCAGTTTGAGTAGATCAAGTTCACTCAAAACAAAAAAAAATGTCAGAAGAAAGCTGGGAGCTTATCACCATCTTAGTAAGATCATGAGTGCACAACAGCTAGAAGGTTATATTAAACTGAATAAGGGGCTACAGAAGCATGACAATTCATTTTGCAAACAAAGTCTGTATATTACTGTTGAATATTGAAGATTTTGAATGCAGCATGATCTATGTTCTGGCAATAACCATGTGAGGGTCCTATCATTGCCAGTCAGGAAACTGAAGTCATTGTAGATAAATGTCAGGATGTTGCAACAGAGTGTTGAATCCAGAAATGAATTTGTTTTATTTGTTTGTAGCAGCAATACAAGCAGAAAATACAAGAGATGGCACTTACAGTCATAATACCCAGGTGTGAATTGATCAAGAGTCAGAAAAGGACTTTGCTTCAGAAAACTTCCATCCCAAACAAGTGTGAGAATGACAAATACAAAAAGCACCATAATGGGAATGAGTAATGGAAGAAATAAGAAATGAGCGATCGGTTGGAATCAAAATAAATGACTTTGTGACATGATTTGCCTAATTCAAACAGTTTTACTGTTAGTAGAATAAGATGTTAAAATGACTGAAAATTATTTTTTTTTCTATATATTTTACAAAATTAGATTTGAACATTTATTTTCTCAATGCTGGTAATCAGATGTGGATGTTATAGGACACTATCTTTTTAAATTAAAGCATTTTTGAAGAAGGAAATGAATTGGTGTACAAGAAAAGAAAGAAAAGCTACCTCACAAAAGTTTGATATTGATGATACTAATGATAAAGGAAATTTAACTGAAAAAGAAAGCCACCTACTTTTTCACAAAGTTTAAAAAAATGAAGTGAGTTGCATCACCTCTGTTAATCAAATATTTATTGTTGCTTGAAAACATTGCTTCAGTACTCTCCAGGTATTACTCTTAATTTGGACTGGACAGAATGTTGGTCAGTTAATGAATTAACATGCATAACTCATGCAGTCATAAATCCCATTTATACAAGCAGAAGCACTGTCCTTACCAATATGGAATTGTATTAAAATATGTGCTGTCTTAAGTTAAAACTTAATCTTTTGAAAGAATATGAGGAAAGTTTTGGAAAGCTTCTAATGAAATATGTAAAAATTTACATTTTAACACATTTGCGTATGGAATGATTGTATAATTAGAACCTGAATATTCTTTTTGCATTCGGTACTCAACATCTATAAATAATACATAAGTCAATCATCATAATTATCTGCCCCCTTCTTCCCATTTTTCTACATGGGGTCTGGGTTTCTTGTTAACTGCCACCACCTCTCACAATTCACTGCCACACTCCTGTCTTCTTTGACGCTCATGCCTGACTGTCATAGATCTTGTCACACACAATCCAGCCACCTCTTTGTTGGACATCCTCATTTCCTTTTATCTTCTTCATGACTGTCCCAAATTTTCTTCATCAGATTTTCTGCTTTTTTCATGTGTCCAATCCACTATAATCCGCTCTCTTTGATATTTTCTGCAATTGGAGCTACTTTGGCTTTTGCTATTATGTTCTCATTTCTTCATTTGTCCCACAGTATGTATCTTACCACCCTTATCAGGCACTTCATTTCCATCACCTCTAGCTTCCTCATCTGCTCTGCCTTTACTGCCCAGATTTCAGGACCGTACAGTAGTATTGGTCGCACCACTGTCCTGTACAACTTACTTTTCAGCTTGTTTGGCATTCTTCTGTCATAGACTACACCTCAGACTCTATGCCAGTTGGCTGCAACCCCTCTGATTCTAGCATTGAGCTCCTTATTCAGACTTCCCTTCTCCTCAACCACCCTCTCAGATACTTGAAGCTATTAACCAGTTCCATTATCTTCCCTTCTGTCTCAATTCTCAGCTTCTTCTGATTTCTCCAGTTTGCTGTCATTACCACTGTCTTATCTGTGCTAGTTTCATCCCATGTGCCTTCAGTTTTGCATTCTATTCCTCTATCCTTTCCTGAAGTTCTTGCTCAGAGTTTGTCTATAATGCCATATTGTCTGCATACAGCAACTTTGTTGATCTGTCCCCTCTGACCTGTTTGCTAATGTAGTCTATCACCAGTATGAACAGCAATGGGCTCAGAGATGAACTCTGGTGCACACCCACTTCCACTGGGAACCCTCTGTGAGACTGAACACTGTTCATACTTGACTCATTGGGTCCTTACATAGCCTGCACTAATTCTACCAATGTTTTTGTGACTTTGAACCAATCCAGTACTCCCCAAATCAGCTGTCTTGGGACCTTGTCATATGCTTCCTCCAAGTCTAGGAATGCCCAGTTGGACTCTTTCCTCATGTCTACCTTCTTTTCATCTGTCTGTCACACTGGGTCACTTGTGCTGCATCCTGATCTGAATCCAAACTGTTCATTCACATTTTACATTCTCTAGGTATCTGTTTATCAATCACTCTCTCCAGATCTTTCATGCAATATGACAGGAGTTTGATGCCTCTGTACTGACCATGTTTATGGATGTTCCCTTTGTTCTTGTATACTGGCATGATTATGCTTATTCTTCAGTCATCTGGGATACATCTTTCTCTCCACATTGCTATGTGTACCCTCAGGAGCATTCTCACTCAGCATCTTTATCATATCTGCTGTGACCTCATCTGAGCCTGCTTCCCCTGACTTCATTTTCCTTAGTGCTATTCTTACTTCTTCTAGGGTGGGCTCCTCTTCTTCTCCTCTCACCAGGGGGCAGTCAGCTTCTGTGGGGTTTTCTTCATTCAAAAGTTGCTGGAAATATTCTTTCCATCTGCCTTTGATGTACCTTGGACTGGTGAGCATGATGTTGAAGGGTGTCTGACTATCTTCTTTACCTTTCTGTCTTTGTCTCTGATATAGTTTCTTTGTGCTACCTACTGAGTCACTTTTCAGAAGTAGACTGCCTCTTATGCCCTGTTCTTTGCTATTTCAACTCCTTTCCAAACTTCTTTGTTAGCCAACTTAGTCTAGCCTGGTCAGTCTTTTTGGTATTTTCTATTTCACTTTTTTCTGCCCTTCTTCTTTCTTTCGATGACTTCCTGGACTTTTGCATTCCACCACTAGATTTCTTCATCTTCTTTATTTCCATGCCTGGCTCAGCCACATATCAGTTCTGTATTCTTCGCACATATGTTGTTTTAAGGCACTGCCATTTTTCTTCAGTCCACCAATTTCCTCCTCTTCTTGGAATGCTGGAGCCCTAAACACTTCCACTTTCTCTCCAGTCAACATCCAGGTCTTCAGCATGGTGTCTGTTGACCTTAGAGCCTTCTGTAACCACTTCTTGTAGCTGATTGTGGTAGCCATTGGTTTATGCTGTGGACTGTTTCACTGGAGATGACTTTGCAATCATTCTACTCCAGTGCCCTTTCCTTACTAGGAAGAAGTCTACCTGAGTTGCATGTTGGGCACTCTTGTAATGATCTTGTGACTGTCTCTACTATCAAGCCATTTTCCATGGCCTCTCCTTATTACCATTAACTACCCACACCCATTTGGCAACAATAGTTAACATGACCAAATCACCTAGAGTCATATTTTCACCATCAAGTAGCTAACCCTCCCACTACACACAGTCTGTAAATCTCTGTTTCCTATCTTGAGGATACTGTGCACCATAACAGATGCCCTGCCCAAAATGGCTGATCTATACAGCTCTGCCCACTCCCCCTTTAGGGTACCATCTAGAATCTGAGCTGCTGCCCACAGCTCCATTCTTTGGTGAGCTTTTTGAGATGAAAACACTCAACATGTTTTTAGAGGTGGAACGAACCCCACAAAGACACAGGGAGAACATCCAAACTCCAAACAGGTATTGGCCAGAAGTCAGGATCACACCTTTTCGTGGGAGGCAAAGACCATAACTATAATGCCAACTGGTCTCTCAATACATGTCAACCAGGCAACTGCAGCTGAAAGCTTCAGGTGAGAATTCACTGCAATACTTTTTGACTGCGGTCTAGAGTAAGTATTGCAAACTTAAGTGAAAAGCTTTGATTCTTACAGCACAGATACAGAACCCATGCTTGAATATGTTTAGAGGATGCTAAAGGAGAAGTTTTTTTTAAAACTAAAGTCCACAGGGAAAACTTAACTAAACATTTTGCATATTTTGACTGAAAGTTCTGTCACCAAAGGAAAGATACTGCATTTCGTAGCATTTGCTCCTTTATGCTAATATTGCCCTGGAAGATTCTGAGCAATATTTTATGGTATAGAATTTCAACATTGTGAAGTTTTACACATGCTACATATGTGATCTGTTAATGACCTGTCAGAGTGACTTAGAAGTCTCTGAGTAGTCTGTAAACTTCAGAACAATACGTTTTATTTAGAAGTCACAGTTCATCACCAATGGGAAACAGAATTCTAATATTTATCAATAAAAGGTCTGAAAGTCAGGCAGATAATCAAAAAACTATGCAGACAGCCTAGAAGTAAAACTAATTTCTGCATGGATCTAGTCAGCATTTCAATGTTGTTTTAGATTCTTTATCATACAATATTTTTTTAATGATAAAGCACAAAAGAACAAGAAAGGAAGATTAAAAATAAAACATAAATCAGTATTTGTCCAGAAATATCTGGAAAGGGGTTATAAAATGTCATCAAGGTATATGTCCTAATATGATATCCATTTTGCAAATAAGGCTGCATGATTTTATTTCCAGGTTTCTGAAGGTAAATTAAAGTACAGATTTTGTTAACCATCTGCTCTTAGCAAGTAGAACATTCAACATTAGTTGAGAGCATGTTCAAGTGTTTAAACAACTTGCACACACAAACACAGACACAGACACACACACACACACACACACACACACACACACACACACACACACACACACACACACACACACACACACACACACACACACACACACACACACACACACACACACTGACACATCCAAAGACACACAGATACACACATACACAAACACACACACACACACACACACACACACACACACACACACACACACACACACACACACTCACTGCATCTGTTTCAGAACACTGCATGCCTAAGCTCTAAGCATCTACATTACATAGTAAGGATTGTTTTCTCATACTGATAATTTTTAGAGTGCTTTTTTTTTTTTTAGCCAAACGGAAATAATATATGTACTTCTGCATATAACGGTATCTTAAAGTTGTACATGTAGCACTAGTAGTTTATTATCTCCTGATGACAATTTCATGGGTTAATAGGCATATACTAGGCTAACATGACACTATACTACACTCTTAAAAGCACACAAAGCTTACAGCTCTTAAAAGCCTAACCATGCAACACAAATGTGACGCACAGATTTCATAGGTCAATACTAGTCTACCTGCCCTTGTGAGTCATTTTAAGTCTATCTAATTAGTCCATTTGAGAATTAAACACTGCACCTTGTTTCTGCCATTTTGCCAACAACCATTATAAATACTCCATACCAGGATTCAAACCCAGATGTACAGCGGCCTACAGCTTAACAGGTTAAGCTAAAAGACAGTTGATTTACTGACTGCCTCTGTCCATCAGAGACATAGGAGCAAACCTCTCAACTTCTTAGTGCAAGAAATCTGGACAAAGCCTACAATAATGGGGGGAATGAAGGTCCAAAAATAGGGACAGATTTTAAATATTGTTCTTGTAAACTTAGAAAGTTGCTAAAATACTTACATTTGTTTTATGATGCTTTTTCTGAAGGATATGAAGTGTGAAACAAGTGTGAAACTCAAATGCATGTCATTATTTAGTGACTTCAGTTCTCAGTGATTTAACAGAAAACCACAAATTTTATGAGAAACACACCAAAGATATGAGGCAGAAATCTGGACATCTTGAGAAAATCTGGACAGTTGAGAGGTATGCATAGGAGCCAGATCTAGAGTCATTTTCTGATTACCCATCCATTAGTCTCCACGAAAACAAAAGAAGCAGCACAAAAGAAGCAGCACAAACTGGATAGAAGAATCATTTCTTTTACTGGATTCTGGTACCTCGGCCTTCGTCTTCACATGGAATAATAATGTAAAGCACAAACCAGTATAAATACACACCTCACACAATCAATCAAGTAATTAAACAATTAATCCATCAAAAAATGAGTGTTTCACTTCTTAAAGAAATATACATAATATAAATATACATTTAAGCTCCTATACACAAAATATACTGTATATACATACAAAATAAATAATATTAAATATATTACACATCTAAATTCATACCATTAGGAAATAGTGTTCCATAGTTTATAATAAATTTGGATTCCATATTTAATAATTTAGTCTGAAAATTTATATTACTTTCCCCCATTCCCCATGGTCTTGCCAAAATACTGAATTTGAAACCAGTTTGTTCTCCATTATGAAATTGGTGAAAGTGGCTTGCAACTGGACTATCAAGTCTACTGTTCCTAATATCCCCCAGATGTTCCAAGATTCTTAACTTAACCCTGCGTTTTGTTTGTCCTATATACCATTTTTGTTCTATACAATTACACCCAATAATATATACCACCCCAGAAGAATTACAGTCAAAGTGATCTAAAGCATGGTATGTAACCCCATTAATTTTGAGGCCATCTAAATTAACAATTTTATCACAAATCTTGCATTTGTTGCAAGCAAAAGAGCCTGCATTTGCAGCCCTATCCTTTTTACCCTTACTTCTAACTAATTCCTTCAGATTTTTGCATCTTGTATAAGAAAAAATAATACTCTTTGGAACTATGTTCTTCAAAAAATCATCACTCATTATAATAGGCCACATGTTCAACACAATTCTCTTTAAAATTGAAGAAAAAGGAGAGAATTTGTCTACAAAGAATATTTTATCCATCTCCACAAAATTCTCTTTCTTGGAAAAAAAGGGTTTGTTCACAAATTTCTTCCTATTCTTTACTACAGCCCCCTCTTGATTCAAATTTAACATGTCTTCCACTTTAGTTCTGTGTGAATAAACAATACTCCTGGAATAACCTCTGTTCATTAATCTATTACAAATAATGTCAAATTCCCTTTGGACATTCACATTTTCTGATGTATTCATAGTAATTCGTCTGAATTCACCGAAAGGCAAAGACTCGATTAAGGAATTGCTATGCATACTAGTCGCATGTAGGAAATTGTTCACTGCTGTCTTTTTGTGAAAAGGCTTGTGTTCGATCATCCCCTTTGTGCCAATATAAAAATGCACATCCAAAAAATCCATGTTCTTTACATTTACCTGATATGTGAAATCTAATCCACATGGATTCAATTTTAAACCTGTAATGAAATCATCAAAATCTCTTGGATTGCCCCTGCATAAAAACAAGAGGTCATCTATGAATCTCTTATAAATCAAAACATTGTTTTGAAAAAACTTTGTAGTATAAATAAATAAATTCTCAAAGTGGCCCATGAACAGGATGGCATATGACGGTGCAAAGCTAGCACCCATGGCCGTTCCCTCTTTTTGCAAAAAATATTTTTTATTGAATTCAAAAACATTATGAGTGAGACAAAATTCCACCAGTGAGATAATAAAATAAGTTTTGGGTCCTTCCCCCATGAATGTATGAATGGCCTCTAGACCCCATTGTGTAGAAATAGAAGTGTATAATGAAACTACATCTACACAGGCCCAATAATAATCATCTTGCCAAATCTTTCCTCTGAAACTGTCACACACCTCTTTTGTATTTTTCACATGTGATGGAATTCTCACTAAATATTCTTTTAATATAGAGTCCAAAAATATACCCACATTTTGTGAAAAAGCTCCTTTTCCTGAAACTATTGGACGTCCAGGGGGATTTATCAAATCTTTATGTATTTTTGGCAAAATAAAAAAACTGGCATCATTAGGATTTTTAATATGCAGTTTCCTAACATCACCCTGGGAGAAGAAACCAAGCCTTTCACCCTTTTCTAACAATTCCAAAAGTTTGTTATTAAACTCAGCGATGGGATTCGTAGATAGAGACATGTATACCCTGCTATTTGAAAGCAAATCAAGGGCTATAGAATTATATCTATTCCTATCAAAAACAACCCAATTCCCACCTTTATCTGATTCCAAGAATACATATTTTTCACTCATCTTTCTTAACTCACATAAAGCTTGCCACTCATCCTTACATAAATTATAACTTTTCATATGTTGTTTAAATAAAACATATTCATCAATAACCTGCTTATATAAAGCTTTCTCAAAAAAACTTATGCAAGAATTATTCCTGGTAGGATTGAATTCACTAACACATGGGACCTTAGGAATAATAAGTTTGCCATAACCTGTATTATATTCAAACATCCTATTGGTCTTATCAACATTCATGTTCGCAATACTTTCAACATCACCATGAATATCAATTAAATCATTTTTATAAATGGAAATATCCATTAATGAACTATCCAAAATTGAATCATTAACAGCATCATCACTTTCATCAACATTCTTATTAAGACCAATATCTAATGTTTGTCTATAAAAATGAACTTTTAAATACAATTTTCTGCAGAAGGCCTTAACCTCCAAAAGAACCTCCGCAAGTGAAGGAATGTGTGTAGGAATAAATTTAGTGCCTTTTTGTAAAACATTACACATGCTTTCAGTTAATAGACAATCTGACAGATTAATTATGTTCACAAGTGTGAAACTCAAATGCATGTCATTATTTAGTGACTTCAGTTCTCAGTGATTTAACAGAAAACCACAAATTTTATGAGAAACACACCAAAGATATGAGGCAGAAATCTGGACATCTTGAGAAAATCTGGACAGTTGAGAGGTATGCATAGGAGCCAGATCTAGAGTCATTTTCTGATTACCCATCCATTAGTCCAAGTTGTGCTTAAATAGGGATAGGGAGGAACTCTGCTTTAATGGATGGGGAGCCTGTTCCAGAGAATGGGAATTCCCTGAGAAGCATATCTCTCTCCAACATGCCTTATTTACATTACAAGCAAATGTAGGTCTTTCAATCTAATAGTTCTGATGCTGTTTGTTTTGCAAATGCACAAATGATTCATCAAAACAGGGACCAGGGATGCCTTGTACTCCAGCCAAAGATCACCTCTCCGAGGTCTGTCTGATACCAAGTAAAGAGACATGGCTTTGAGGAGATCAGAGTAGGACATTGAGTTTACTCCCTTTACTTTTTTGCAAAGAACCTTTGCAGATGCTCCCATTGCTCATGTTTCTGGTTAGGTACATACCAAAGGGGGCATTAAACTCTATTGTGGGCCTGATGAGGGCTGAATACAGTGGTATGATAATCTCTCTGGACCTAGATGCTATGCCCTTGCTTATAAATTCAGTGACACAGAAGGATTTTTTTACTATCTTGGACACACGTTGCTCAAAGGTTAGGTTAATATCTACAATGAGTTCCCAGCTCCTTGACTAATTAATTAAATTTTAAGGGTGTTTTTCTTAATGATGTAGTTACCTGGGTGGCAGACTTCACAAAAGGTGCTGTAATGCATTTCTTGGTATTGAGGTTTAAGCAATGGCTTTTCCACCAAGCATTTGTCTGTATTAGACTTTATTGAAGGGTGTTCTTGGGGCATTCACTGACTACTCCCAATTTGCAATCATCTGGTTTTGACATCTGAGAAGTAGATGCCAAAGAGGAGAGGGCCTAGCACAGAGCTCTGTGAGGACTCCGCTTGTTACTGGCCTCTTTGTGGAGGTAGCCTCATTGATTGTAACCTCCTGGGTCCAATCAGTGAGCCAGCTAGATATCCAGCTTGTTATAAAGGGGCTTATACCTAGTTCTGTATGTTTGTTGACAACATCCAAGTGGTGTATTGTATCAAATGTCTTAGCCAAATATAGATAGACACTATGTACCATTTTCCCCCATCCATTGCCTTAGTAACCTTTTGAAGGAAGTCCACCAGATTCAATAAGCATGACCTTCCTTGGACAAAGCTAACTGGGATGGATACAGTGTCTGGCGGTCTCCTATGTCCTTATTGGTAATTTTCAAGATAATTCTTTCCTTGGCTTTGCAAATACGACTAGACAGAATAATGGGTCTGGAGTTTCCAAGATGAAGGGAGGATGACCATCACAGTCCCCAATTTACATTGTAAATAGCCCATTTTAAGACTATAGTTAAATAATGACTCCAGGGGTCCTGACAAGTCATATTTTAGGCTATTCAGGAGGCATCCTGGGATGTTATCAGTGCCCATTCAGGCAGTGGTCTTGGCTTTAGTGACTACAGCCTGTACATGCTCCCTAGTTATAGCTGAAGCATTTATGTTTGAGGGTATTACTGGGGTGAGTGGGAGGTAAAGTTGAAACTGAATTTGTCCACTAACATGTTCACTGTATCATCAGACTTGGTGAATGTAGCACCATTAACTACCAGTTCAGCACACTGCTGTGTGCTGCCCTTGTTGTTTCTGACATAGTTGTATAAGAGCGTATGGTTATCTTTCACCTGGGAGGATATCTTAACTTCAAAGATGGCTTTTCTTTACCCAATTAGCCCTCTGAGATGCCTATTTACTTTTACAAGAGAGTTTTTATCTTCATAGAAATTACCCTTCTTAATTTTTGCCATATTTTTTTCCTTTAGTTGTATATCCAGTTTAATTTGGGATGCCAGCAGGGTGTTTTTTTTTTTTTTTTCCTGGGGCTAGCTCTGGCCTTACTTCTGGTAGGTATAGCAGCATCTATGCAGCCATTGACATGGAATATACAGAGTTTCTGAGAGCAATTCACCATAGGATGGTTTGTTCTTGGAGTTTAGAGGAGCAATGAATTTTGATAAATCATCACTTAATAACAAGTAATTTGCCTTGAAGAAGTTTTTAACTGTTACTGGTTTTAATGGGATTATGGAGTTAATTTTAATTTTGAAAGCGACAGCCTTATGGTCAGACTTTACCAGGAAGAATGAGACATTGCGTGAATGCAGTGTTTTCTCATATCTGTGAGCATGAGTTCCAGTATGTTGAAGCCTCTAGTGGGCATATTCACAATTTGGTCATGGGTGTTTGTATTTATGAAGTCCAGGAATCTTTGTGCCTGTAGGTTCCAGGCCACGCAGGATTCCCAATCTATAGAGGGGTAATTAAAGTCTCCCAAGAGTAGGGTATTAGGTTGGATGGTAATTGTCTCCAGTAGGTCCAAGTATGCATTATTTGCTTTTTGGGATATAGGGGATGACCTATACCTGACATAGTATGGGATTTTGCCTATGGTGATCACCATGTGGAGGAACTTGAGCATGTCATCCTGTTTAACCACCCTAGAGGTATGCTCAAGGTAGTGTCAAGACTTCAATGCTTGCAGTGTAAAACCTATTTTGGTCCATGAAAAAGTATGATATCACTTCTAAGTTCTGCACCTGACTTTTTCATAATTATCAGTAGGTGAATGGAATGACATGATTTGAGTGCTTAGGCATCACTTATACAAACTGGGAAATGACTGGAGATGTTGCTTCATTATAACTAAGGCATAGAAGTAGAGATAAGTTAAAATCATGAAAGAAAAGGTGTATATAATCTCAAATGGTACAGTTAGTTGGGTACCACTCACACATACATAAAGAAGAAGTTGCAAAAAAAGCCTAAATCAGTGTCACTGGTGTAACAGCTAGCATACTTTCTTTTGGTGCAGAAAACTATGGGTAGAATTCCCACACCAGGTACATAAAGTGGCCTAAACAACATGTCCTACATAGACTGACTCAAAGCCCTGTCACTATACTTGGTATCCTACAGACTGCTAATAGGTGACCTTTGTCTGGCATACAAGGCATCCTCTGACCCATTACTGATGGATTTAGATTTACTGTACATCATCAATTCAAATAGCATCAGAAGCACTCAGTCTGGGGATTTAA
Organism: Protopterus annectens; assembly: GCF_019279795.1. NCBI lineage: Eukaryota > Metazoa > Chordata > Ceratodontiformes > Protopteridae > Protopterus > Protopterus annectens. The sequence goes on along the minus strand of NC_056731.1, from coordinate 1,679,811,399 downwards.
ACCTCTTCTTCAACAGAATGGCTTGGCGGGACAAGTACATCTTGAAAAGGAAGTCCCTGTTGTGGAACAGCCTCCCCATCCACATAAAGCAAAATTCATCCTTTTCCATTTTCAAGCGCAACTTAGATCAATGGATGGAAAACAGAAAATGTACCCAAGGACTGCTCCTTGTGCTACTAATGGGAACAGACAGCTCCTAAATGCTTTATCCCATGCATGGATCTCATCAAATTATCTAGCTTATGATCCCAGTTATTTTCATTAGGGGCAATATGTAATTATTGATGGGATGGGTAAGACCAATCTATAACTAAATGGGATAGGACACTTTGAACACAAAAAGAGAAACTGATTAGGCTTAAAATGACCAGTAAGGACAGCTAGCCTAGTACTTACTTAGGTAACCTATGGAACGTTGACACTGAAATGCAGCGTAAGGAAGTGTTGCACTCCTGAATGTGTTGTCCTTTGCAGATAAGATATTAAACCAAGGTTCCATCTGCTTGTTGGTGGCATCCCAGGTGGATGTAAAAGATACCACAGCACATATCAAAAAGAGTAGGAAAAGTTCCCTGTTGCTCTGGTCATATTTCCCCTAGTAGTATAAGCACCATCTTTGGTTTCCCCTGAAAAGCCACTAGCCTAGTTGGGCTAACTCGATAAACAAAATGTTCAATTAAAAAAAGACGCCGATGAATGGAAACAAACACAACCACTGCATATATATGTATATATATATATATATATATATATATATATATATATATATATATATGTATGCCTCTGTGGAGAACAATAAGTGTTATTTAAGATTTCTAGAAAGCAATTTAAACAAACTATGAGCAACTCAGCAACAATCAAACCCGACGCAAACACACTTAACAAATGCAAAATTTATGCATGGAAAACCAGAGCAGGAATCTCAGCTTTAAATGCTTTTTCAATAACACCCAACAGTACTACTGCTAACGTTCCTTTCTGTAATTTGCCAGAAATAAGCAGAAACTTAAATGGGCATCAAAAGCTGCTTGCTAGTTTGAAATGGCAGTAGCTAGAGTCTAACACCCTGATCGGTCGCTACATTTGAGATCTGAAAAATTAAGATGCTGTAAATGAATGGGACTTCAAGCTCAATTATTTCCTTATGTATTCAGTTATGGTGTGTACTTTTGTCTGTCTGTGTGTGTGTGTGTGTGTGTGTGTGTGTGTGTGTGTGTGTGTGTGTGCACGCGTGCATGTGTGTGCGTGTGTCCATCTGCTCATGTGTTCATGTATGTGTAGTTGTATGCTGAGTGGTAAATTTCAAATCCTTTTCTTGAAGCCCACGTTATAACTTTCTGTATCTTCATTTGGTGAGGTTGGGCAGAATTATTTGATATTCCATAGAATTAAATTAATGAATGAATAAATTAATAAATAAATAAACAAATAAATCCAGGATTTCCGTGTTTCCAATATTACAAAAAAAAAAACTATATCAATGAATAATTTGAGGGAATACTCTGAGCACAATGTTTCAAACTTCACTCGGCTGCAATAAACAGATAAATAAGTAAATAAATAAATTAAATAAAAAAGTGCTACAGTTGTGCTTACTCAGGGCTATATTTGATGTAAGTCTGCTTTCTATTGTCCTACTTTTGCAGCACCTTTCATTTCATTTAAATTGAGTTTCCCAAAACTTCTTCGTGTCTTTCTGCCCCCAATTACATTACTTGCATTCCAAAGAGTTTGTATGACCTTGCCCTTAGCTATTTGGAAGAGATGAAGAGAAATTACAACACACTGAACTTAAATGGAGTTTCAGTCAAAAAATAATATGCAGAGATTTAATGCTGTAAAAGGCATATAATTTTTTTATCATTATTATTACTGTTGTTATTATATATGCTTAACCTACAACAGCTAAAAATAACACATACTTTAGAGCTGAATGCTTTTTATTCTTAATCAAATTACAAACACACACACAACTTCAAAGAAACCCCCTGCTTCACTTCTGAATCAAACAAGTAAAAGAATAATATTAGATCTCATTTGGGACTTTGACACAAGACCCATACCATAACATGCTGGTGTCACTGCCACTGGACCAACAACTGCCTCTGGGCAGATAAGTGTTGAGTTTTCCCTTTAGCACCTTATCATTTCTGTTGGGAAACTTCAGTATGGTAGTCAACGTAAGATAACAGACAAGCATGCACACAGGACTATCTGTCTGTTTTTGAGGTCAGTCTACAAGGGGAGTTGCTGGTCAACAAGATGTGAAAATTCTGTGTATTTAAAACACTAAGTGTTTGGTATTCATTTTATATTAGAACACGTTGAAAGCAACATGATAGCAGTCAACGAATACTTTTTTTAAAAAACTTGACTGCACAATAACAGTGAATGAATGGTTAAAAACACAAATGTGTGTGTTTATATGTGTCTGGAGTTTGGCCTTAGCCTGTTTCGGTGAAGTTTTTGCATGTGCTTACTTTGTAAATAAATGCCTGGATACTTTTTTGAAATCCAGAAACTTCAAGGGCTTTTCTCTGATTTAAGATAGGATAACCATGGCAGAGTCTAGGAATTAATTTTCCTGAGATTTTAGACTGCATTTCAAAATTACAGTAAGACAAAAATAGATATTAGACAGCAGTATGAAAACATACATTAGTCTGATGTATGTTTATTCCTTATCTCATTATATCTAATCATTTTATGACTTCTAGGGAAACAATAAGAAACATATTTTCTAAAGCAGAATGGTTTTGTAAAAACTTTGACAGTATAAATCTATATAAACATATGAGAGGCATTGCAATTTTCTTGTTCATTTACTTTAATAAGAAAACTATATTTGTGTCTACCCATAAAACAGAAATACTTGTATAGCAAAATTAAGAATGGTTGAAATTTTGCATTTATTTCCACAGTTGGTATATGTCTGTTCACACTAATAATAGATACTGATACAATCTTTCTCAGTGTAATTTGCTGTAGAAACACAATTGCTAACAGCAAGTATGCTATACAACCATCCTTTTATTACAAATGAAACTGAAAGGTATGAGACGTATTCATCTAACACTGTGTTTTCCATTCAGCCATTATCAGTCCCTGTAAATATACCCCCATACCTACCTCATAAACTCTTGCAGTGTGTCACTGATTTGATTCTGCAACCTCACAACATGAATTTTAGTATAAAATAATCACATAAACTATGTTTGCATTCCAGACTCATGAAAATGTAAACAGTTGATGTTTCTAGCAAATTAATGTAATTATGCATGCAATAATGATACTATAAGTTCTTTTAGTGTAGTAATATGTAAAAAAATAAGTAAGTAAATATTATCTTAAAACCAATGAGAATGCACATGTATCTCTGTCTGTACCTGCACTTCTATCTATTTATATCTGTGGGTATATCAGCATCCATATATATATCCATATCTATATCTAGCAATTATGTACACATTACAAAGCAAATATTAAGTGGAAATATTATCTATACTAGATTTGCTTTGTGGGAGAGATGTATAAAAAAAAAACACAGACAGGTACATTAGTGGACCATAATCATAATCCACCCCTTTGACTTATATCTCAGACATTTTACAGGATTTAGCTAAAATGAATGCCACTCATTCAGAATGACAAGTCTTTGACAATTTGCATATTCTTTAATACTGGATACAAATGAATGGAGAATATAAAAGAAAAACAATAAGCAGGTTTCTTTATTGACTTAGTCCTTACACATTTTTTAACTCAAACAGCTGAAGGCTAATTCCCAAATGCTTTAATTTCATCTAATTAATATTTTATAACATGCTAATGAATTGTGACTTAATCAACATTTAGCAAACAAGCAGATGTTTTTCTGTTCTTTGTTTTTCTAACAGTACATCAGTAAAAAGAAAAAAATAAACAACGTAAACATACATATGTTCTCTGTACAAACAAATGAGAAAATGAATTAAAACTTTTTTTCAAAATGCATAAATCAACTATTAAAAGCAGATAATATGCAAATGAATAAGTAAATGTCAAGTCCAACCTAATCAGAAACCATTTAGCAAACTTTTTCCTCTGTATAATACTTTAAACTTCCTATAGTGGAAACTCATGAGATATGTGCAACTGACCCCTTAAAGACATACCAGTGTTTCAATTTCATGGCTTATGAATGCCCCATAACTTTTATTTTTTTCGCAAATACTCCAAGGAATATTTATTGCAGCTCATTAAGAGTAATGCCATCATTAGCAGAAAATATAAGAACATCAGAACATCAGAACATTGAATCTGCTATTGAACATAACTGATAATAATAATAATAATAACAACATTATTAGAACATTGTAGTAGGGACTTCACATCAACGTTGAAACAAGCTGAGGATGTAAGTAAGACACAAATATGCAAACAGGAAAGGAACATGTTATGGCGGTATTGATACAGATTGGTGGCACAGATAGTCTACATACAAACAGCATAAGACGATTTGAATGGTATAGCCTTTTGACTTGAGCTGATTGGTGGCACAGAGTAGCAAACAGCATGACATCATGTATGATGTGTAACTGGAACAATATAATATTAAAAAAAAATCTTTTATTGAAGATCTGCAGCCCAACAATTAAATGTACTGTTCATACAGATGAGTACATAGTATTTTATTTTATTTAAGTTTGTTTACCAGAAAGGTCTGTCTGGGTCAAGGTCCCATTTTCAGGGGAGGGCCAAGGAGAAGATAATACAATAGCCATACAATGGTTTTACAATACTCACAAATATTTACTTACTTAAAACATTTGGAGGAACTTCTTATGTAGTTTCATTCTCAACCAAGTATCTTCAAAGTAGCCTAATATTAAATAAGTTTTATGAGGTCATCATCCTGTTGTATATCCCTGCCTGACATCTATCTCTGCCATTTGTCTTGCTGACAGATTTGATGCGTCAATTTAATTTCCTCTGTCATGGGGGGGAGGGGGTTCTACATTTTCCATCTTCTCGTGACTGCTTTCCTCCTAGCTAATATTAACACTCCCAATAAAGTTTCATCTCCTTTATTAAATTACCTTCCAGGAGGGTTCTTATCATGTATATGACTATCATTAAAGATGATTTTTCAGTCTGCATTCTTTTCACTGCCCCATTAATGTCATTCCATACACCCAATGAGTTTACACATCCCTGTCCCCAAAATAAGGTATCAGAGTCCAAAGCCTTGCTTTGAACTATTGTCCTGCTTAGTTCCACAAATCATGGGGTATCCATGATCTGTCGCCAAACAACAAATACTTTCAACTGTGAGCCTCTTGAGTAGGACCATAAATCTGGTGACGCTAACCATCCTAACTCAGTTGTTTTAATTAATTTCCTCAGTTACCATAGGCTTAGAAGAACTATAAATAAAGCCAAATGAAACCAGAAAGTATATTTTTTTAAATACCTCAAAAAAGGAAATCCTTGTGTCCAGATGTATTGCCTGGAAGCAGTACAACAAGAGGTAAACATCTGTACAGTTGAATTTTATGACCTAACTCTAATTTCATCAATTTCTTATCAAAATGGCTGTCTTCTTTTTATGACTATTATATGAATATTTATAATGTCTTTCAATGTGGCTGACAGCCTTATACTCAAAAAAAAAAACTGCAGACACTTGCTGCTTAATTCTCTAGAGGGGGGGATAATTTAATAGTATGCATTGTTTGTACATTTACTTTATACCCTAATAACTTCCCAAACTGTAACAATTCTAGGAAATGTTTTTCTGTGTTTATTAATGGGTTATTTACATATACCAATAAATCATCTGCAAAGACAGGAACGTTTGCCTCCTTGTCTTCTATCTTTATTTCCCCTAAATTCAAATCTCTTAGCCTTATATCAAGTGGTTCCAAATGTCATTCAAACAATACTGGAAATAAACTGCATCCCTGCCTGGTGCCTCTAGTTATACTGAAATTAGAAGACAATTCAGCATTCACTTTTATCCTGGTATTAGCTACCTGATGTATACTTCACAAAAGAGTGGTCAGTTTGGATAAGAGGTGAAGCCATCAGAAAAGGTTTAACAAGTAGTCCCGATTAACTCTGTCAAATTATTTCTCTGCATCAACAGAATATTGCCAGCTATTGTCTAGATTACTTGGCTTCATTTACTAATAAAAGTGTTTTCATTACATAGTTAAAAGTTTGTATCATCTTCACAAATCCAACTGTTTATCAAACCAAATTGGGAATAATACCAGCTATTCTTGTTGCCAAGATTGCCATACACATTCTATAATCCTGATTAAGAATTGAAATACAACTATGAGAGCTAGAGTTTAATTAATTTTACCCAAATTTCAATAATGTGGAGATTACTGCCTCCCTCCACAAGGGCAGTGCAGTCTGTGTTTGCAAATTCTTGTTTGCCAGCTGCACTATTGCAGCTTTTAACTGTTCCCCTCCCTGGTAAAAATTCCAAGGTTTCCCATCCAAACTGGGAATTTTCTCCATGAATAACTTACTTAAAGCTTCCATAAGTCTGGCAGCTATTATGGGCTTCATTAATTGAGACAGTGCTTCACTGTCTAAGTTTGGGTGCTTTATTTTGGTTAAATATCTGTCAATTTGATCCCTTTTCCCATCTTCTAAAGGGTGGTGATAGCAAATATCCTGATATTCCCAACAATTGTTCATTATGCTACTGGGAACACCAGTCACCATACTGCTTTTTATATCTCTAATTTAAAAAAAATCCATCATTCAACTTTACTTGTCTTAATCTCATAGCAACATTTTCTGGATTGCTTTGCTCCTAAACTCCCATTGTTTTTCCAGTATCATATCTACTTCACTTTGTGCCTCTAAAGTTTCTTCAGCTGAAATTGAACTGGCGTCTTCTCTCTCTACCTTGCTCCTTTGCAGTTCCTTTAGTGTAGCCTGACATATTTAAGTTGTAAGCTATATAATTCTAGTTTGTGCTTTTATGTACTGTTGGATTTCTTATTTCCTCTCAATTTAAAATCATCATATTAAGTCTATAGTTTGTTATTGTTTTTTTTTTTTTTTTGTTCAATATTTCTGTTATTTTTCTCTGTCAGAAATTGGGGTAAATTTGTTTATCTTCTCCATATACCACTGGGAAATGTCAGTGCTTCAACTTTATTATTTTGTCAAAACTAATCTCTGAATGAATATTTGAATGTGTGAACTGGAAGAAATGTAACTTTTCAGTTCTACAAGTTGTTCAAGAGGATTTTAGGGGTGGTAATTTCAGAACCCTGGTCGAACAGAGGGAAGCAGAATGGCAACTTAGGTTAGCCTCATACATCTCTCCTGGGCACAATGACATGGTTAATATAAAGTGTGTTTTTAAAAAATAGGAAAATAGTGGTTAATTAAAATATTAAATATTAGTATACTAAAATATGCAGCTTTTATTTTGATTTTTTTTTTTAGGTATCGTCATTTAATTGTTCTTAATTGTTAATTGAAACTGATTGGTCAGAATGTATTTAAAAATGAGGAGTGGTTGTTTGGTATTCAGTTTCTGATGAAGTCTGTGTGACGAATAGCGAATAAAAAAGTTGAACTATGCTATAAACTTTAATTTGGAGTTCTCCTCATGCTTTTTGTTGCTTATTTTTTGGTTTAGTTGGTTCTACACCTTCTCCTGGTCACTGCTGTTTTTTTGTTCAAAACTAATCTCTACTTTCAAATTTAAATGGTCAGAGAAAACTATAGGTGAAATTTGTCTTCTTTTGAAATGTAAAACCTGTCAGTAGTGAGTATCTCCAAGCTACTGCAGACCAAATAAATATATTTACTGTCATTTCCATTCTCCTCCTCCAAATGTCTTCCATACCTACCATTGTGGAGAAAGCTGCAAAATACCTTCCTATGCTATTTATTCTCAGAGTTCTTGACCCTCCCTGGATGTCATAGCAGGATGTTATTAAGTTAAAGTCACCTGCCTGTAGTGATTCTTCTTCTTGAGATACAGTTAGTCTATGACAGATTTATTTAAGTTTCTGCAGACGGGTTTCAGGTGGTTTGTAAACACTGAACCAAAAACACACCAATATACAAAAGTTACAAACTGGTTTTGGATTATAATTAACTAAGCCTTCATCAGTGTAAAGACACAATAAAAATCACACATTTATATACTATGTCACTAGCCCATAAACCAATTAAAGGTATTCATTTAGTGCTGGGGCAAAAAGCCCTCCCAGTTTAATGATCCATTTTCTCTCTTTGGCATTAAGTAACTCATGCCAATCAGATTTATTATATTTCATACCCAATATGTTATCAATAATTGTAAAATGAAAAAAATGCTGTTTGGTGAACTTCAGTATGTTTAAATAAGGCATTTGTATGTTTTTTATTTTTAATTTCACTAAGATGTTCTGAAATTCTATGTTTAAACGCTCTAGATGTTTGGCCTACATAAAAAGCTGAGCACTGGCAAGTGGCCATGTATAAAACCCAATCTGAGCTACAGTTCGCAAAGAAGGAAATATCATATACTATACTGGTATTTTTACTAGTGAAAGTACTCATTTGTAAAATTCTGCTGCAATGTGTATAGTGACCACAAGAATAACATCCTTTGACAATTTGCCCCTCAATAGTACTCTGCAATCTTTCCTTAGGTTTATATACTCCTTGTTTGTAGTGGTTGAAGAAGTATGCCAAGTTCTTCCCATTCCTAAAGGAAAAAAGGAAATCTGCTCCCAACAATTCAGAGAGCTTGTTGTCTGCCTTAAGGATGTTCCAATTGTCACTATTCTAGGATGACCTTTAGCTCTACCCTGCTTGTCATGATATTGTAAGAGTGCTTCCCTATCCATACCATCGACAGTATTCCTAGCTTGTATAATATGTCCTGGTCTGTAGCCCCTCTCTTTGAATCTCTTGGTTAAGTTAGCCCTGTAATGTAAATAGGTATTGTCCTCTGAGCAGATGCGTTTCATCCTCGTATATTGCGATTTGGGAATATTTCTGCATATATGGGGGATGAAAGCTGGAGGCATGGAGAAGGGAATTATACTCAGGGAACTTACAATAAACTTCCATTATTAGAGTATTGTCTGAAGCTCTACTTATCAATACATCCAAAAAAGTAATACTATCTTTATGATGGTTTACCATAAATTCAATTTCCCATTTGTTTTCATTTAGGTATTCCACAAACTCTATCAGGTGTTCCTCATCCGATCCCCAAACCATCCAGAAATCATCCAAATATATTTTCTAGATATCTATTTGGTGAAGGTACAGATTATGGGAACAATCATATATGATCTGCTCTTCTATATATGCCATAAATATATCTGCATATATAGGAGCAAATGATGCCCCCATAGCTGTGCCCTTGATTTGTAGATATCATGTATTGTGATAAAAAAAGACATGGATGATTGCTGGATGGTATGGAGATCGGATGAGGAACTCCTGATAGAGTATGTGGAATATCTAAATGAAAACAAATGGGGAATTGAATTTATGGTAAACAATCATAAAGGTAGTATTACTTTTTTGGATGTATTAATAAGTAGAACTTCAGACAATACTCTAATAACGTAAGTTTATCGTAAGTTCCCCAGGTATAATTCCCTTCTCCATGCCTCCAGCTTTCACCCTCCCCATATATGCAGACATATTCCCAAATCGCAATATATGAGGGTGAAATGCATCTGTTCAGAGGATGATACCTATTTACATTACAGGGATGACCTAACCAAGAGATTCAAAGAGAGGGGCTACAGACCAGGACATATTATACAGGCTAGGAATACTGTCAATGGTATGGATAGGGAAGTACTCTTACAATATCATGACACGTAGGGTAGAGCTAAAGGTCATCCTAGACTAGTGACTACTTATGGTAGAAATGTTGGGGCACTTATTGACAGTGTGCAATCCAACTGGAACATCCTTAAGGTGGACAACAGGCTCTCCAAATTGTTGGGAGAAGATTGCCTTTTTTCCTTTAGGAATGGGAAGAACTTGGCATCCTTCTTCAACCACTGCAAACAAGGAGTATATAAACTTAAGGAAAGATTGCAGAGTACAATTGAGGGGCAAATTGTCAAAGCATGTTATTCTTGTGGTCACTGTACACATTGCAGCAGAATTTTACAAATGAGTAGTTTTACTAGTAAAAATACCAGTATAGTATATGATATTTCCTTCTTTGTGAACTGCAGCTCAGATTGGGTTTTATACCTGGCCACTTGCCAGTGCTCAGCTTTTTATGTAGGCCAAATGTCTAGAGCATTTAAACAAAGAATTTCAGAACATCTTATTGAAATTAAAAATAAAAAAACATACAAATGCCTTTATTTAAACATACTGAAGTTCACAAAACAGCATATTTTCATTTTACAATTATTGATAAAATATTGAGTATGAAATATAATAAATCTGAATGGCATGAGTTACTTAATGCCAAAGGGAAAAAATGGATCATTAAATTGGGAGGGCTTTTGCCCCAGGGCTAAATGAACATCTTTAATTGGTTTATGGGCTAGTGACATAGTATATAAATGTGTGATTTTTATTGTGTCTTTACACTGATGAAGGCTTAGTTAATTATACGCCGAAACCGGTTTGTAACTTTTGTATATTGATGCCTTGACTAAAGTGATATAATATATATTTTATGGCTTTCACTATCTGCTGGTTGTTTTTTTGGTTCATGTTGGTATTTTGAGACCTTGCAGATGCCTTACTTGCAGGAATCCATTTTGGACAGGTTTGTAAACACTGACCTTAAAAAACAAATAATTTCCTTTGAAACCCTTCACTGCTGCAAAACTTCTTGCTCATCCATAAGGGTTTCCAGTATCTGAAACTAAAATTGTTGTTAACAGAATTGTAATACCCCTCTTCCTCTCCAAGGATAAAAGGAAACTATTACAACTAAATCCCTTATTCCCAACTTTTCATGTTTTACTTCATCCAGATGCATTTCATGAAGTAATAATACATGAGGGGAAATCTTTCTCAGCCACTTTGTGTCTGTTAAATGGATTCTTTAAACTGTTTACATTCCAGGAGAGTGTTGAAATTTAGATTTACTGTTAATTTGACCCTAAAAATATCGGCTGGGAAATCTGATCCACGTTTTTTGATATAGTCTTTTGACTTTCAGATTTTTCTCTGTGATCGCATAACTCCCCTTGAGATTAACCAAACAATATTAACTGGTAACAATGCAAACTTTAAAATTATTTTCACGAAAGGAGATACTGCTAGGCCAGTTCGGTGGAATTTAGGAAATAATTATATGTCATTTGTGAATATTAATATGATTCATATAGAAGTGTAACAAAAAGAGATGCTGCCAGGATAGCTGTCTGGAATTTTGTAAATGGTTATGTGTCATTTATGAATGTCAGCATCCTTCATGTAAGGTGTTTGTGTTACATATGTATTAGAACTGTATGTCATATTATACAGACGTGTTGAAGAAATATTTTGAATGTATTGAGCAGAAATGATTGTATATATATATATATATATATATATATATATATATATATATATATGGGTCTCCTACTACTTACCGAAACGCCGATTCGCCGACACGCGGAAGAGGAACGCGAAAGGACCGACAACGCAGTTGACCGACACGCTGGAATCCCGACAGCCGGAAGACCGACAAGGGGAATGTGTAAGCGCGACCTGGTAAGTATGCGATAGTGAGGGATTTAGGAGTAGGGAGCGGACAGGTAAGTGTGCAATAGTGAGGGATGTAGGGTTAGGGTGTGTGATAGGTGAGTGTGCGGTAGTGTCGGAGCTTGGGGTTAGGGGTGGGTAAGTGAGTTAGGGTTAGGGTGCAAGTAGGGAGAGTGTGCGGTAGTGTCGGAGCTTGGGGTAGGGGTGGGTAAGTGAGTTAGGGTTAGGGTGCAGGTAGGGAGAGTGTGCGGTAGTGTCGGAGCTTGGGGTAGGGGTGGGTAAGTGAGTTAGGGTTAGGGTGCAGGTAGGGAGAGTGTGCGGTAGTGTCGGAGCTTGGGGTTAGGGGTGGGTAAGTGAGTTAGGGTTAGGGTGCAGGTAGGGAGAGTGTGCGGTAGTGTCGGACCTTAGGGTTAGGGTTTGGGTTAGGGCTAGTGGATATGTCCTGTAGTGTACTGTGTTGTTTACGTGTAGTGTGTCGGTGTTATGGTGTTCGGTGTTTTGCGTTGTCGGTACTTTTTGTTGTCGGTCGTTTGGTGTCGGTGATTTATGTGTCGGCGAATCGGCGTTTCGGTAAATAGTAGGGGACCCATATATATATATATACACACTGTTGTAACTGTTTAGATGTATATATTTTAACAATGGAAACTGCAACACAGGAGTTTAATTTCAGAAAAATAGCTGAAAATTTAAATTACTTTATGACCACATAATAAGGGGATATTGTCTTTCAGTTTCAGTGCAGTGGCAGACACAATGTGTAGAGCTGGACGTTTTTTGCATTGTCTTCGATGTGTTTATTGTGTTATGACTTCCAGGATCTTTTATTGTTTTAAGAAATCCAGCATCCGCCTTAGACCTAGGAGAGGTCCTTGTTTGTGTAATTTCACAGGTAGATGCTGAATGCTATCAGCTGCATCAGTGTGGGGTTTTACCTGGGATAGAGTCAGATGACAAGAAGTGATGTCATTCTGCAAGGTATCCCAGCAGTAATATTTGGGATATTAATTAAAGAACTCTCTGAAAGAGATACTGTGCATTTTGTATTTTGTCTTTGACCTGACAAGAACAACCACTCACATCTATCTGCTTGCTCTGTAAGTAAGTCTAGGGAACAGTATAATTCTTTTAGATACAGTCAGGAATATAGCAAAGCTTAATTTAGATGTTTTTCTTTATTTATTTTAGACTGTCCTGCAATGTTGTTTTAAACAGCTCCTGTGATTTTGAACTCTGATGCAGCTATTATTATATACTGAGTATTTCCTTGTTCTTTTTTATGTATTATTAAATGTATTTAAACCTTTCATTGTGGCTGATATTTGTGAGACATATTTTAAGTTCTGAGAGTACTTTCACATTTATTTGGTGACACTGTGGGCCACTCCTAATAGCCTTGCTCTTGGTCAAACTACCATTTGTAGTGATAGTAATATTACACAGTAAGATTAGACACCCTTTGTTAAGGGCCTTAAAGTAGCTGATAAAGACATGGATGGTGGCAGTGAAAACTACCTTATAGTCTGGACAGAAGGGGGCATAGCTAGTAAACATGTGCCAGCCTTTCCCAGGTGTGTGTGTGTGTGTGTGTGTGTGTGTGTGTGTGTGCATATGTGCGTGTGTGCGTGTGTGTGTGTGTGTGTGTGTGTGTGTGTGTGTGTGTGTGTGTGTGTGTGTGTCAGCTACTTGGGCAGGGACATGAATTACTGGTTGAACAGAGAGGGTGCTGGAGGTCTTGGCATGGCCACTCAGCTGTGATCTCAACTCTGTAGCTGTGCCATGGGGTGACTTCCCGGGGATCTGGGGAAAGAGGGCGAAACCAGACATAAACTGACTGTGGTTTCTGTGTGCTCTTAAGAAAAACTGGATTGATGCATAGAGCTGCCTCTGGAAGTCCTGTGCATGTGTTCTTGTCATCCTCCCAATGTACATCCCCCACTGGTGCTAGTGGTGAGGACTGAGGCTCCTTGATTACTGGGACAGTGGTGGGGTGTCACATATATTGGTTGGCAATGGTGGGATATCCACATATTAGGATTCAGTGGTGTGGATATTGAATTCCTTTAATCTGTAAACAGTCACTAAAGAAGATGTTTGTACTCTCAATCAGCCACACAGTGAAGACTCAGAGTTTCATATCACAATAGTTTTATTTTTTTTGTTAGCTTAGTTAGTCAGGGAGAGCAGGCAAGGATGTCAGCAGAGGAGTATGGCAGGCTGACAAGCAGCCAGCTGGCTGAGATGTGACAAGAAAAAGGAATGGGGTATGCCAACCGGACTAATGCAGAAATGGTTGCAGCCTTAGTCACAGCTGCATCACAGACTAGCATCCAGAAAGAAAATCAGACTGGCCTTCAGGATGTACAACTCTCAGAAAATGGACAGTTCAACCTTTCCACAGAGGACTTAAAAATCCATCTGGAGTTAAACAGACTTGACCTGGAGGCCAAACATTTGGAAGCAGAATCATCAGAGAGACCTAGAGACTGAAGAGAATGAGAAGCTGAGATGTCTGTAGGCTGAGGAAAATGAGAAACTGTGATACCTGGAAGCTGAGGAGAATGACAGGCAGCGGCAACATGAAAAGGAGATGCTGACTCTTTGCCAGAATCGTGGAGGTAATGGGGAAGGGAATGACTGAACTCTAGAAGCAACAAAGGTCAGTAAATTCCTTCTACAATTTATGGAGGGTGCTAATTTTTACAGTTTTATTCATATGCTTGAAAGGGTATGTAAACAGTACAATGCTAACCAAGGGCTCTGGTTATGGTTCCTGACCCCCTTACTCCATAGTAAAGCTATAACTGCTATTTCTAAACTGTCTAATACTGATTCCTTAATTTCTAATACTGTTAAAAATGGTCTGTTAGAGTGCTTTAAGTTAACACCTGAAGCTTACAGAAAAACATTTTGTGACCATAGATGCAGGGCAGATGAAAGTGTGTGGATATATTCCTGAACTAAGCACTTATTTTCATTGGTGGGTGAATGGGTGCCAGAACACCACTTTTAAGAGGCTGGCAGACCTTTTGGTGAGGGAACAAGCCCTTAGCACTTTGCCTGAGGACATGAGAATCTGGTTAGCAGATAGGGAAAGTAACACTGCAGATGAGTTGGGGAAAAAGAGACCTATACCTAGCAAGCAGGGCATCACTGCACAGGAAAGGGGTTCCCACTGCTGTTCATGGGTTTAAGGGAACCCACAGTTGGCAGCCTAAACCACCACAACAGACTCTGCCAGTAGCAGGGGAAGCCACTAGTCCAGGTATACGACCAGTACCAAGGGATAAAAGTTTTAAATGCAACCAGTGGGGCCATGTAGCATATAGATGTCTATGGAGGCAAGATGGAGAACAAAAGGTGGGACAGCCAGTAAGTGGCAATGACAGAATGCTAGCAGCAAGTTGTCTGGAGACAACAAGGGTACCAAATTACCACTAAAGGTTATATTCTATCTTAATAGATGGGAAAGAGGCCACTGCTAAGAGAGACACTGCCCCTGACCTAACCATTGTGAAGCCTGCAATGTTTAAAGAGGAGCACTACCTGCTTGGGCAGTCTACTTCAGTCAAAGCTTTAGGAGGGACCCCATTCCAAATACCTTTGGCTAGGGTTCACTTTGACTGGGAGGGTATAAAGGGAAGCCAGCAAGTAGGTGTGTTTGAGGATATCCCTGCAGATGTTCTGATAGGGAATGATTTTGATAATACAGTACCTTGTGTGCATGCAGTGACATGCGGTCAGGCTTGGAGACAAGCATGTGGGTCTGGCAGCCTGTGAGGGAGACCCAGACAGACAGCAGACTTCAAGCCAGGACTGGTATAGTGGTTATTTCAGAGAGAGAGCTACCTTGTAGCAGTGAGACTGAAGGTAAGCCACAGCTGCTTGTGCATACTGATGTTCCCTTTTACACAGTGACTGCAAGGCCAGAGGTGAGTAGTAGTACCTAGGCTGCCAGTGAAGCACCATTGTCAGAGAATACCAGACTTTCTGTGGAAGGGGAGCTGGGAAAGGTTACAAAGAGAGAGTTGAGATAGGCTCAGCTCTCAGACCCTACATTATAAAGCCTGATGGAGGTAGCTAATGAGGCACCTGATTCTCAAGGAAAGGAGAAATCTGTATACTGGTACAAAGGGTTACTGTACAGAGAGAGGACCCCTGAGTGAGGGCTGCAGGGTGAGACAATACAGCAGTTGGTAGCGCCCAGAGCCTGCCATCTGGCACTTCCAGCCATAGCCCATGATATTCCCTTTGCTGGTTATATGGACATAAAGTGTACGAAGAGACTTATTATGCAGAACTTTTATTGGCTTGGGATTTCCAGAGATGTAACAGGGTATTGCAGGACCTGTGAGCAGTGCCAAAAGGTAGGCAAGGCAGGAGACATGCTCCTTTGACGCCTTTGCTTGTGATTCAGGGGCCATTTCAGAGGGTAGCTATGGATATTGCGGGTCCTCGGAGTACCCCAAGTTCCATAGTTAAGACGTATATCCCAGTGGTAGTAGATTTATGCTACCAGATACCTTGAGGCTGTGGCTCTGTCCTCCATTGAGGCAGAAAAGGTGGCAAATGCTTTGTTACCGATTTTCAGCAGGGTAGGTTTCCCAAAAGTAATACTGACTTTCAGAGATGCCAGTTTCATGTCAGGCCTGCTGGCTTGTCTGTGGAAGTACTGTGGGGTGAAGCACCTAAATACCACACCCTACCATCCACAGACTAATGGTCTGGTTGAGAACTTAAACTCTACACTAAAGACCATGCTATGGTCATTTGCAGACTGGTTTAAGAGGAACTGGGATATATATCTGCCCATCTGTTGTTTGCTTACAGACAAGCTCCCCAGGAATCCACAGGTTTTTCACCCTTTGAGTTACTGTATGGGTACAGGGTGAGGGGAAACTCTAGATTTGATTCATGATGAGTGGAAGGGTGAGTGTGAAACCCACAAGGAGTCTTTTGTGCCATATGTCCTAAACCTCAGGACAAGGCTCAGGGAACTCATGAGTTTGGCCCAGGAGAACCTAACAGAAGCCCAACAGCAGAAAAAGGTCTGGTATGACAGGAATGCTTGAGCTAGAGAGTATGCTGTAGGGCAGCAGGTAATGGTTCTCATTCCTGTCAGACACAACAAGCTGCAAGCAGCTTGGGAAGGACCCTATAAGGTGGGAAGGAAGGTTAGTGATGTTAACTACATGGTAGAACTGCAAGGCAGGAGGCAGGGGCACAAACTGTACCATGTTAACATGACAAAACCTTGCCATGACAGGGAGGCTCTGGTGCTAAGTATTTGCAGTACAAGGCAGGCGGCGTCTGATGGGGATCTATGGCTATAGGGAGCCATCAAGCAAAATCTCAAATTACTATGGTGAAGCCAAGGATTGCAGGTATTTGATAGGACAATGCAGCATTGCACTGGGGTCAGCAATTGCTAAGGCAGCTGGAATCTCAAGACCGGGAATGGGGTAAGGTATTCCCAGATAGGCTCAACCCTCTCATGCAATGTTTCTCATGGGTCAGTTGAAAAACTAGTGTGTCTTTGGGGGGGGGGGGGGGGTGTCATGAAAGCAGATACTGCCAGCCCAGCTAGATGGAATTTTGTAAATAATTATATGCCATTTGTGAATATTAATATGAGTTATACAGAAGTGTAACAAAAGGAGATATTGCCAGCACAGCTGTCTGGAATTTTGTAAATGGTTATGTGTCA
Organism: Protopterus annectens; assembly: GCF_019279795.1. NCBI lineage: Eukaryota > Metazoa > Chordata > Ceratodontiformes > Protopteridae > Protopterus > Protopterus annectens. Next base: position 1,679,794,007 of record NC_056731.1, on the reverse strand, counting down.
TATGTGAATGACAACATGCTTCATGTAAGATGTTTGTGTTACAGACATATTAGAACTGTATGTCATATTGTACAGATGTGTGCAGAAGAGATATTTTGTAAAGTACTGAGCAGAAATTTATATACTCTATTGTAACTCTTTAGATATATATATTTTAACAATGGAAATTGGAACACAGGAGATTGATTTCAGAAAAAATAGCTGAAAATTTAAATTACTTATGACCACATAATAAAAGGATGTTGTCTTTCAGTTTCAGTGCAGTGGCAGACACAATGTTTAGAGATAGACGTTTTTTGTATTGCCTTGTAAGTGTTCATTATTTTATGACATCCATGATCTGCCTTACATCTAGGAGGGATCCTTGTCTGTGTATTTTCACAAGTAGATGCTGAATATTACCAGCTGCATCAGTGGGGGTTTTCAAGTGGGATAAAGTCAGATGACAAAAAGTGATGTCATTCTGCAAGTTATCCGTGCAGTAATATTTGGGATATTAATTTAAGAACTCTCTGAGAAAGAAAGAGTATGCATTTTGTATTTTGTCTTTGACCTGATCTGCCTGCTTGCTCTGTCTAGGTAACAGTATAATTCTTTTAGATATACTCAGAAATTTAGCAAAGCTTAATTTAAATGTTTTTCTTTATTTATTTGAGACTGTCCTGCAATGTTGTTTTAAATAGTTCCTGTGATTTTGAACTCTGATGGAACTGTGATTATATACTGAGTATTTATTATTTTATTGTTTATTATTAAATGCATTTAAACCTTTCATTGTGGCTATTTGTGAGACATATTTAAGTTCTGATAGCACTTGCATATTTATTTGGTGACATAGTGGGCCACTTCTAATAGCCTTTCTCTTGGTCAAACTGCCATTTGTATTGATGGCAACATTACAAAGTAAGAATGGACACCCTTTGTTAAGGGCCTTAAAGTAGCTGATAAGGATGTGGTTGGTGGCAGTGATAACTACCTTGAAGTCTGAGCAGAAAGGGGCATAGCTAGTAAACCTGTACCAGCTATTCCCAGGTGTGTGTGTGTGTGTGTGTGTGTGTGTGTGTGTGTGTGTGTGTGTGTGTGTGCGTGTGTGTGTGTGTGTGTGTGTGTGTGTGTGTGTGTGTGTGTGTGTGTGTGTGTGTAAATCAAACCTCAAAGTACGTGTATGTCAGCTACTTGGGCAGGGATACAAAGCACTGGTTAGACAGAGAGGGTGCTGGAGGTCTTGGCTTGGCCACTCAGCTGGGATCTAAATTCTATAGCTGTGCCAGTGGTGGCAATCTGGAGAAAGAGGAAGAAACCAGCCCCAGACTGACTGTGGTCTCTGTGTGCTCTTAAGGGAAATTGCACTTGATGCAGAGAGCTGCATCTGGAAATACTGTGTTTGTACTTGTCATCCTCACAAGGTATGTCCCCCACTGGTGCTAGTAGTGAAGACTGAGGGTCTCTGATTACTGGTCTAGTAGTGGGGCATCACTGTCATAACAATACTTGAAAAGAGCAGCTTATCACACCAAACATAAAAACGAACTTTCTCAATTAAATTGAATATCTAGGTAACAACTGTTTACATTATTTACAATTGGATTATGTTCACTTCCAAGGTTGGCTGACCTACATTTTTGCTAAGGTCAGGGTAATAAGCACAGTCACAGGATGTCACCCCCCATGCATCACAATGTTATGAGATCCCACTCCCCATTCCCAGTACAATTACAGAATATAAGTCCTTTAGAGGCCGAAGTAAGTATTCGGCTACTTAAATGAAGTCCATTTCCTGTAGTAGCCTGTTTATTCTGATTGTCACACACTTTATTTCCTTCCTACTTTTCTGCATACCTAAAAACAGAGTAAAACACAGTCTTCCTTGTTTGCATGTGCAATACATTCTCTGACAACGGGGACTTTTTGACATGTTCTGTGGTTTCTGGCTCTTCCTCCCTCTGTGATCCTTCTTTCAAGGCTACTAATGCTAATGTTGGGTCCATATAAATTTTTGCTCTTGATGAACAGAATATTTAAAATATTCTGGGTCAAGCAGTTTAAACTTCAATTTCTTGGTTCTGCATAGCTCAATGAGTGGGGCAAACTCACTTCTCTTCCTTCCAGTCTCAGCATTATAATCTTGGTCCACATACACTTTCATTTCTCTACAACATAATTTTTACCTAGTTGCTGTAGTTTGCCTAGAATATTTCTTTAGATTGTACTTAGGGAATTACATGATTACTTGCTAAGGCTTGTTGGAACTGCTATGTGTTCGTGGAGATTATAGTGAATGGGCCCAAGACCAGACAATTTAACAAGTAGGACTGGCATAAAAACATGGGCATCTTTATCTTCTTTCTTTTGTAGTATGCCAGAAAACTTTATGTTCCTTCTGCGAGCCCTATGTTATATATCTGTCAACTGGTTTAATACTGAAATTTCAAATCAGCTTTGGTCAATTGTGCAAAATGTCAGCCCAAAATGCTGAATACAAAATTTTGAATAGGACACCAAAGCAAAAATGAGTACATCGACAACCGTGGTTCGATGTATTCGACATAACAGGAGGTGATGTCACTCACCTCCTGCTATGCAAATTAACGTACCATTGAACTCTACAGTCAGCAGTATGTTAATTCTATTTTGAATGGGGGCTATGCCCCCCTGCACTCCCCATGTGAGGAGCTGCACTCCTACACCCCCTGCACATTAAATATACCAACTCAGAGACTGCACTACAGTGAGGAAATAGGATAATTCTCTGTTCCTCAGTGAATTGCAACCTCCCTTCACATTGTCAGTATGCTGCTTGTCAAAAGGCTGAGTGCACCATGCAACTCGATCATGTGTGCTCGACCTATGTTGGTTCACTTAAATGCTCCTTGGAAATCGTGAGTTCAACCATCGGCAGTTCGACTGACTGCCATTTGATAACTCATAATAAACCCCGTCAGCTTCATCTCCACTCTTATTTGATTGTCAGTGACATAGGGGTACATTTGTTTAGTCTCTTTTTGTAACCGACATAATGAATCTGAATGAGGAGAAACGGCCTGCTCCACTTCTTTGAGACATTTCTTGGTTTTTGCAAAACAATTATCCAGCTCATTATATGTCGTTGATAACTTGTCCGATGGTGGTTGCATCAGAATGCAGGTGAAGATTTACTTCTGTCATAGTGAAAGGTTGATGCTGTTCAGTTTGCTTTGCCTGGTCTTCAGTGTGACTCATAGAGTTTTTCCCAGTGGAGAGGTTTTTGGCTGGTGCTGAGCACTTGTTCATACCCCATGACATTTAATACTCTAATCAGTACTCAGGAGACAAGTATCTCTCAAATGATGATGCACCTGGAAGGGTTATTCAGCTGCAGATTTCCTTTTAACACAGTGATTCACAGGACTGGGATCCCCAGATGTTTTCATGCCACCACCATAACCGTACGTCTGCCACAATATAGTCATGTCCACAACTTTTCACATTCACATTTTTTAAGTCTTTACTGGTGCATTCAGGCCAATAAAGCCAAGTCTTACTTCCTGTAGATATAGTATGTTTTACCCCTTTTCTGAGCTCATACATACAGCATATGTAGATTGTTTCACCATACTTTAGAAACAGAGAGCTCACTAGCAAGCCTGATATCTGCAACATTAGAGTGACTGCAAACTATCACAAATAACACACACAAACCATTTTGTAAAACCTACAAGAAAGACCCAGGAAAGCTAGAGTCCTTACTGTGTAACACCTTAAACCATCTGTAAAAAAGGCCCAGGGAATATAAGCAAATGGGTCCTTAGGGATATATCAGTATTTTAGCTGCAAGGCCAAAACTTGGCATAGCTACAGCTAGTGTGGTATAGATCTATTGACCTGAGCGCACCAGTAATAATTAAGAAAGTAAAAATAAAAAGTAATTCAAACACCATGTATATCCTTAAAGGGTTAATTGCATATGTCACATGGGTCTCTGCTACTGGAAGTTTAACATATTACACAGTAAAGATTCCAACTTTGCAGGATATTTATTGTTTGTGACTTTTTTGCCCTTTGTTTTTGATGTTGTTTGCAATATTTTACAGTCAAACTAATGCTATGGACATTAGGCTTGTTTTAACCTCTGTGTTTCTAAAATCTGTCCAAACAATCCACTTATGCTGTTTTGATGAGCTCAGAAAAGGGTGAGACATGACATACCATGTCAACAGTGTGTGGTGTTTGGTTTTAGTGGTCAATACACCAGTAAAGACTTTAAAAGTGAAAAGTGAAAATAAAAAGCTGTGGGCATTCAGAAACCATGCAGCTAAAACACTGGTATATCTTTAAGGATCATCTGCATGTATCCTGTGGGCCTCTACTACAGTAAGTTTAATGTATTACATAATGAAGACTCAGCTTTGCTTGGTCTTTCTTGTAGTTTTTTACTAAATAATTAGTCATTGCTACTTGTTTTACTCTTTGGCATGGCTGTTATTTAGAAAATATTGGAAAACTCATAAAAAAACAGAAACACCCAAAATAGAAATATGCTAAAAGAATTAAGAGCAATAAATATATTCATGACTTTTTTTGAGGAAAATGTATGAAAGGGCAACTAAATACGGAGGAATAGAGTAGTGGAAATAACTGGGAAAAGCCGAAAGACGAAGAAGAGTAGTGGAAATAAACTATTAATATTAATTTGGACTGTATTTTTGTAGTATGACTTTTTAATCAAAGCATCTTAACTTTTTTTTAAATTCTCATCTTGTAAACAAGAAACAGAAACACTGCAATATGTGCCATATACCATTTAAGTATATGCAGCTCTGAAACACAGATAACAATATAAATAATGCAGAGACTACACTATTTATGTGGCTTAATAAACCAGTTTTGAGGTATCTACCAGTATGCATTTGCAATATGTTTCCATGATAATCATTAGTGGCATAACTTACAATTTCTTCTGTTTTTATTTATTTATTTTTTTAAGATTGTCAAGAACATACTGATTTGGTAGTACATATTTCATATTTCCATATTGGTTCCATATTTGACACATCTATATAATCTGTTAAAAGTAGCCATCCAAAATCTCAAATAAACAACTCTTTTTAGCTATCTTATTTATATGTATTTTATTTATTTTTTATTTATTATATTTTACATTTGTTAACCGGGAAAGTCCAACTGGAGTTTGGTCCATTTTCAGTGGAGGCCTGGAGAGAAAAGCTCCATAGATACATACATACAGACAGAGTAACTTGACAATTGTACATATTTGTACAAGACAGTTACATACTTTGACAATGATATACGTTGTGCGGGAGCACTTACAAAAATTATTCTAGATATATGATATAAGATACGGTTCTCTACATATGGTTCACCACTGATAAGCTAGAGAAACAGGAATAGGTAACCATTCTAATGAGAAAAAAATAATTGGTATCAATATCAAACTAAAGAATAAGTAGTCCTTTTTTGAAGGGAACTACTTTTGCTGTGTTAAATTCTAAGTGTCCTAAACATTTGTATGATGAAAAAAATAACATATTAAGGATTGCAAGGATAGCTAGAAGTATCCTAATGCTGAAGAATGAAGTCTAAATGCAGCAGAAAATGTTGGCGCTCACCCCTACGGTATACTTAAAGACTGAAATTAATATATATATATATATATATATATATATATATATATATATATATATATATATCAGTGCTATATAATGGTATGGATGAGTTCATTCATTCGTTTGTTTGTTTTTCAAGAGTCGATTGTCCTATCCAGGGTCATAGTGAGCTGCAGCCAATCCTGACACCCAGTGGGCAGAAGGAAGAGATCAAGTCCTGGATGGGACACTAATCCATTTCTGATGTTATGTGATGCAAAACAGATTGCAACTATCATTAGAAGTCAAATAATGCTGATGGAAGTGTAAGAGAAACTGAAATACATAAAAAGTGCTCAGTAAAATTTAAGTTCTAGTGAGAGACAATAAAGTGCAATGTACTGTCAAAATGACTGTATACTTCATGATAAAGTTTCTGGAGAGAATCTGTTCATCTACATCCAGCATCCTAGAATATAGTACTGCAAATGATCATTCTTCATAATTGTTCAGAGATTACGATCTTTGCCTTACTTCTCAAAAATCGAGGTTCTGTCCTGATTTCCAGGCACTCATTATGTGGAGTATAAAAATGTTTCCCAATGTCAGTGTGGATTTTGTCCCATTAACACAGCTTCCTTCCACTTCCATAAAGTCAAATGGTTACTTTTTGCTCTAAACTGTTCTTATGCATTACATTTAGTCACTACTTTGTGGACCAGGGCATAACTGGAAATGTTTCATGATATTCACTTACCCATTTAACAAACAACAAACAAACAAATATAAAAAAATTAAATATTTCTCTTTTGTTGATTATTACTAAGTAAAAGTACTTACTGGTTCTACTCAAATTATATACACTAGAATGATTTCATAAACATAAATAAAGTAGATTCTGTAGAGCCATCAAGAAACAATTGTCCAAGGGCTTCAGTAACAAAAAGCAGAGATTATTTTGCTTTTAATTCAGCAAAACTGAAAACTCTATCTTATTTCTGGATCTGAAAAAAATCTGCAATTATTACTAAAAGGCATGAAGTGTAGTTACAATAACCTCTTTATACTAGACAAATTTTGTGACTCTATCTCCTTCTGCCCTCTCCTCTCGTCTGTCTTTTTCTCTCTTTCCCTATCTGTGTGTGTGTGTGTCTCTCTCTCTCTCTCTCTCTCTCTCTCTCCCTCTTCACTCTCTCTCTCCCTCTCTCTCTCTCATTACCCAGTCTCCATTTCGGCTTTATCATAGTTTATATTCATTCTGCTATCTCATTAGTTGCATCATCTAAATCTTACATTATTTTTATTGAGGTCTTGTTTCTAAAATATTTGTAAGGAAAATGCTCATCAGGGATCTTACTAAAGCACTCTGAGAAAGGACAACTCTGCTACATGTCAGATGTGTGTTAAATATCAACAAATTAATGTAGAACTAATACAAACTTGACTTGATTCATTTGCCTGATGTTGGAACTTCTGAATTTATCCTAATAGAATTTGTTCACAGCCAATCACTGGGTAAACAGTTCAGTTAAAGGTTTTGACTACCACTAATTGGGGTGTTTTATTCCTGACTCGTTTTGGTTTCTAACAGACTTTGCCCTCTAACTATGCATTAGCTGTGATAAGGATATTGTCTGGGTGTAGTAAGAACTTAGCCCTCTAACAATACATTTGCTGAGGTTCATAGGTATATATTAGGTTAATGCTCACTAGGTACTTTATAAGCTTATCCATGCAACTCAAATGCATCTAGGGTTACCACCTTTCCCACTTTGCGAGGGACAGTCCCTCTTTGGGCAGTTGTGCCCTGCAAAAAAATTGAAAAAATGGCAAATGTCCTGAGATATTAGGACAAAATTATTTTCTAAATTTTATGCAATCGTTGCATAAAACAGTTATTCTGTATCTGAAACACCTAAATGTTATAAGAAACAGAATAAGGAACTAAAATGCTACAAGAATAAGCTTTTATTTAGGCAAAAAATTGAAGTTCTGTCCTTTGTACTGGCCATGGGTATGTTTTGCCCTGCAAAATCTGATGTTTGTAGCAAAAATGTCCCACTTTGGGCATTTGAAAAGGTGGCAACCCTAAATGCATCCCATGAGTTATTGTGCCTTACAAGTTATTTTAAAGGTGTATGTTATAGCATGATTTAATGGTCACCTCTGCCCATCAGAGGCATATGTATCAGACCAAGGGTGAATTTCCAATGTCCTAACCACTGGTTCAGGTTGCACCTGAATAACATTGTTGAAGAGCTCTGCTTCAAATAGATGGAAAGCCTTTTCTAGAGAATGGAGACTCTACACTATACTGGAAATTTTATGAAAGTGCTGCTTGCAAAATTACAAAACTGCACAAAGTATGTTGTCCTGGGAAGATATTTATATACCCTGATCTATCTGCATTTATATAATTTAATTTGCAACTCCACTGCATGAAGCTCTGTTCTGTGTGTGCAAAGGAACTAGCTTAACACAGCACGTCAGTGTGCATTTAACTGTTTTGCTTGTTACTGTTTTATTATAATGGGATTTCATTTATTTGTATATAGTGAAAACAATTTGTGAGCAAGAGCATTTTGATTTAATGAACACAGATTCACTGACTTTGACATTTGTGCAGCTGACAGCACTAAACATGCTATCTAAAGATTTTTAGTTAAGGTTTCTTCACTCAGAGACTGAACTTTTCCTGACATGCAGCAACTCGAGATCTAATTAAAATAAATTCAGACATACAGTAGAAACTGACTTGCCTTTATGCGCGTAGTATAAAAAGAAAATGATGTGTTTGATGCATTTCTGTTTTGCTTAGCAAACTGTCTATCAGGGCTGTGGTTAATGATACATTGGGTATTAGTATAATGTTTGTAGAACAAATACCATAGTTGTAGTGTGCTCAGCTTATTCCACACAAATTCTGCAAACAGACAATGAATATAACTTTTAATGAAATCAGCTGATACCATAACATAAACATGGTTAAAAAAGGTAAATAAATAGTATATAAACAGTATTCATTTACTCATTTACTGATAGTTTGTAAAATACAGCATCACAAAGCTTACACATTCATGCAATTCAGAACAGTTTTGCATGTTTAAGTGCATCAAGCAAAACCAACATTATTTATGGCCTGTGCAGCCATTCATTAAAAAGTGATTTATGCATTACTGAAATCACCATACTATGCAAATAATTCAAAGGTTTAAGCCATTTCCCTTGTATTTTTTCTTATAGGCAGCATGGTATAATGATGACCCTTGGAATCTCTGTCATAATGATCAGTTATTCTTTGGCATTCTAAATGTCTCCAAGTTTTCATTCATCCCAGCTCTGCTGCACTCTTCATTAATATTTTAACTCAGTAAAGAAGCAGCAAAACCATATAAGTGTACAGAAATACGACAATCTGGGCCACAACATAGTAATATAGTAAATCCAGTAAATTAATGACAGAGTCCAGAGAACCTAATTCAGGAATCCTGTTGGGTTACAGGAACCCCCTAAACTAATAGTAAACATTTTGATACACATTTTTAAAACTCCATCTTTTTAGCTTTCATTCTAACTGAACACCTGTCACTGTGGATGTACAGTTAAGAACTGATAGCTGAGATTCTAAGTCTCTGAATAAATGCCATTTGACATTTCAGACAGTAAGTGCTCCAATTTCAGACCCTATTAAAACCAGCTTAATAGAGTCATGCAAGTCTTTGGGGGCTTACAGTACTCATTATAATTTTTCAGTGCAAGAAAACAACTAATCACAAGTTATCTGCATATGTGTAACAGAGCAGAACATCAACACTTTTTCTTTACATCCTACGAACCACATCTAGGGCATTTATTTTATGAGACATTTCTCTGGTTGCACTTAAAGTTTCCCCCAAATGATCTTCAGGACCTTGTCAACATCACTGATATAAAATATTGCTGCTGGCATGTAGCTTCCCTGTGCTGGGCAAAACTAGACTCCTTCTCCTGAGCAGAGTATATTGCATAGCTACTTTGATTCCAGGTTTTGCAGACCACCAAACAAACTAAGCCCGTTTCTTTGCCCAGTTATGAATGACTAACCTAGTTGGGTAAAAATAAAAAAAGTTATTTTGTAACAGTAGTCATATTCAGGACTAAAGCCTCATATTCCATAGGAACTCGTGCTACCCATGAAGCCTTTCTGAGGTTTATGTCTAACACCTCTATAAAGGCTGCTGCAAGTTGTACGCCAATGTATTTAAATGTAGGTTGCTACACGACTCTAAACAATCTTCTAAATTTATTGCAAAAAAAAAAAACAGCTGTGTCCTCTCCAGAGTCATAGCACCCACACCTGTGATCCCCAATCCTTATATACTGTCAACATAAATGGCTCCACTCCTTAGGGAAATGGCTATAAAAATGTAAACATTTCTATCTTGTCCCTTACTCATGCTACACTGAAACAGAAAAGATGGTAACAAGACTTAAAAAGCATAGTAGAACTGTCATACAGTTGTTGAAGAATGACTGCCAACCCAAAAGTATTTACCACCTCAAACAAATAATTCCACCTCTGTTTATCAAATGTCTTCTCTGTATCTAGGCTGAGGAAGAGTCAAGGCTCCATCCCTATGTGGTTATGCTGAAGTAAAACTCTTTGGATACTGTTAAAGTTAATAAGAACTCTTATGAACCTGCAGTGATGTTAATGCTTAAGCTTTTCCAAAAGCAAAAGTGCATTAATATTTATAAGTCAAAGGGGGTTGACTAATATTATGAGTTTTAAAAATCGTACTTTTTTCTAAATACACTAAAGAGTTAAGAAATAGTAACATTTGACATTCCTCTAATCATTGTAGCCTTGAAAATTACTGTATTAAGCAAAGCAAGGGTGTTAACAAGCTGTGGAATTACATGAAGTCCCCCCCACACTTTATTTGCAGATAAAATACAAATTGCATATAATGTCTATTCAAAATTTTCTGGTCACAAGTTTGTAAACCTGAGTGTTAGATATGTTTTAGAAGAGCCAAATCATAAAATCCAACATATATTTTAGTGACATTACCTGTGAAAATTAATTATCCTCTAACATGAAAAACAGCATACTGGGCTAAGTTAATAGCTTAGATAAAATATGCACTGTGGTATCAATACCATCCAGTTACTTCCCATGGTAATGCATACTTTATAGGTAGTTATAAATTAAGTATTTGAAATGGATAAAGTACATAATAAAGCATATATCTTTATGAAAATACAAACTATTGAAGTGCCAGTTTCATGGATGATATTCTTAAAAGTACATAAGTCATATGTGCTCTAAGGCAGCATTCTCAAAAGCAGAATAAATACTACACATAATGGTTCTACCATTAAAAGTCCAATGGCACAGTGTCCATGTCAGTATTAACTGATCTGTAATTCTTCCATGGTCAAGCTTTGGAAATATTCAGTTTAGTTTCCATGACACTGAAGAAGTATCTGTAAATGGTACACAGACATTGGGACAAAACACAGATATGCTCCATCTCATATAAACAGATAGAAGAATGCACTCTTAATACTAAAATACATATCGACAGTGTAGTATGAAATAAGAGCTGTGTCGCTCCATTAATACTGATTTTCATTCTTTAGTATTTGTGTTTTCGCACATGCCTAACGATTATCCAAATGTTTGTTAAAAAGTCCACCATCTGTAGCAAATGCTAATTTAACACTTAGAAAACAAATAGTGAAAGAAAAAATGCATAAATCAAATTTTCAGTTTGCTTGAACTACTTTTTTCTACAGTCTAACATGATAAATACAAGAAACAAAATACTTTCTTTATCCAAACTTCAAATATAACTCATTCCACATGCAGTGCATATATTGTTAATGCATTTAACACTCTTTAGTGTAGTTCATGTGCTCTAAAGAAAAATAACAGTTTGCCATTCAACAAATTTCCTCACAAAGAGTGTATTAATATTTGTAAATGTGTAAAGACATATTAAGGATTTCTCATTTTCTGCAAAACGGGCATGCTCATTGTTAAGATCAGACACTTAACTGTTATAAACTTAACATACACAATTCCAGCTGATTATCAGAGATGGATCATATGACAGCCTGTGAGCTTTCTCAATAATTAATGACTACATACATTAAGTATATGATGTCTTAAAGCCTATGGTATTCCAATACTTTCTCAAAATAATAATGGCAATGACTGCATGGATTTATTTGACTTAATTTTGAAATTCACATAAAAATTGTCTGAAACTTAGAACCTTACTAAAACTTATTAAGACATATGCCAGTTTAATAAGAAATAGTTTAAACAGTTTTGCCATGGAAGTTGTTGTAGCATTTTCTACCAACAGAATTAAGTGTTCATCCAGAATGTTTTATTAAATACTACAAATCTAGGGTTGGTTTAGGTGAGCAAGATTTAATTAATAGCACTAATTTCTTAAAATGTAACCTTACTTTTCAAATACCAGGAAATCAAATAGATCCATTCTATCCAACAAACCCTCCACTTAGGTTGATTTTTATTTATGTTTTCATTTTTATGTTAGGTCAACATCAGACCCGCTAGCAAAATTGGTACATGCTCAGCGTGTCTGTCCAATCTATGAAAATGCAAGCTATTCATAGGTACTGAAGTGTGTGCATGGGGGAGGGGAGGGGTTGTGTGTCTATCCCAATATTCACATCTACTATTATGCCAAACTTCAAGGCAAAAGATTTGAGGGTTGAAGCTATGGTCATTTGAACAATTGCCAAGTTGATAAAAGTGTTTGATTTGTAATGTATCCTGTGAGTCTTCCTAAAGTTAACCAGTTCAAGATACATGCGTTCTTTAGGGTTACCACCTGTCCCACTTTGATAGGGACAGTCCCTCTTTGGGCAGTTGTGTCCTGCAAAGAAACTGTAAAAATGGGAAATATCCTGAGATTTTTGGACAAAATTATTTCCTTTATTGTATGTAATAGTTGCATAAAACAGTTATTCTCTATCTGAAATACCTAAAAATGTATAAGACACAGAATAAGCAACGAAAATGCTACAAGAATAAGCTTTTATTTAGGCAAAAAAGTGAAGTTCTGCCCTTTGTAGCTATGTTTCATCCTGCAAAATATGACGTTTGTACCAAAAATGTCCCACTTTGAACATTTGAAAAGGTGGCAACCCTAGCGCTCTTCTAGTGACCATCTTAATACTGTTTTAATAGCCCATAAACTATGCACTACATGATTGTCAGTACTGATTTGTAGATTACAACATCTGGCAATGCTCGTCAGTTTATGACGTGCTGAAATGTTAGAACGCCTGAGGATGATATGCGTAATATAAACAAGCAAGCAATAAATAAATACTTCTTAAATAACGGTCCCAAATAAGTTGTCAGCTGGATTTCTGACTAACGTCAGATGTGCCACACATAATAAAAATGCAATCTAACTCACTTCAGCACCTGATTGGAAACAATGTAATACACTATTTACCACGATCCCCCACACCATGTGGACTTTATAGCACCCCCCCCCCCATCGTCTCAGTGGTAACAACTCAACAAAAACGTACCCCGATTACTATCTCCTGAATCTACCAGGCGAAAGACATATTGCATTTTTAAGGACTGTTTTACTCCCCAGATACTAGCACATACATAAAATATGTATAGTGGTCAGGCAGCAGCTTTAGTACAAGGTCTTCTAGCATACTTGCTAGCATCACAGTAAACATACTTAACTACCATGTGGTCTCACAGACAGAAGCACTCCCACGCCATGAGCTGTAAATGCAGCCAAACCAAGGTGTCATCTACACTGCAAAACTAATCAGTAACCTGCACTCATTTTTTGCAAAGCATTTAATTAAATATGTAAGGTTGGATTGCTCTCAATCAACCAAACTCTTCTGAGGTAGTTGCAGAAAAGAAGTTATAACCCGTATTAGAACAACAAACAAAATTCACATCAAATCATTTTGTCAGCATTTATTATGTTATGTTGAACAAAAACTACTCCATGAACACCCGAGGGAGGTGAAGTACCTTATCTAGGACACGTTCAAATGTCAATTCAATCCCATCTTCTCGAGGGGGAAAAAAACAAAACACTCCGTACTTCATTTTTGTTTCGGAAAAGAATGCAAAAAGAAAAAAAAAAGAAAAAAAAAAAAAACAAAATCCACTGCCATCAGTTAAAAAATGAATAAAAACTGAAAAGCTTGCATGTAAAATATTAGTTCCATCTACTCCAGATTCAGAGCTGGAAAGTAGGGGAAAAATAAAATCAGTCACAATATGCAGGAAAAGTTGTACACTGCTATCATGGAAGTTCGAAAAATAAAACTAACTTGCCCTTAGTTCGATTAAAAAAAGACAAGAAAAACAAGAGTTACATTTACTGCTTGGCATCTTGCATTTATTTTGCAAGATCCAACTCTTGGAAGCACTGTTGTAAAACGCATCGTAAATATTCAAAAATACATTTAAAAATGCATCAATAAAAACAGACAAGCTCTACTTTCTGCGTTGCATGAAAAAAAGCATACATTTAAATCAGTTGCGAGACAGTAAAAACCAGTTGCGTGTAATTGTGCGGGACTGTCGCCGCTGACTCACACAGTATCTTCATACAGTATCAGTGCATGCTCAAAACTTGAATTCAGAAAAAATACTCAAATCCATGCTTTAGCTCTCAGTTTTAAATAGAATTCAAAGAACGGGCAAAAAATTAGAATAAAAAAGACCACAAAAAATTGTGACAAAAATGCCAAGAAAATGTACTCACCGAGCGGGAGTAAAAGGTTGGAATAAAAATAGGATTTAGTATAAAATACAGTATGGCGGTGGAAGAAGGAATGAAGCGCTTTTCTCTCAGCTGCTGCCTGAGGCACTGACACGTGACTCGGAGCCTGTCTGACTGGCAGGCTGAGACTTGGGGGACCGGCCGCCGTTGTCCCTCCTCCTCACTGCACGATGATGCCAGGAAAGGAGCTTACTGACAGAATGCAAGTAACGGCGGTCAGTGCTGGACCTGCAAGCTCATCTGTAGCTTTTTCATTGGCGTAAGCAGTCATAAACTACAAGGCAAAATAAACACTGGGAGCTGAAACTGGGTGAGATCATCACATTGAATACTTGTCATTTGCTAGTTACCACATTACATTCCTTTATTTTATTCACTTCATTGTCTGACACCAAAGTTTCTAACAAACACTGTTTAAAAAACTAAAACGTGTGTTTAGTTTTTTTTTTCCCTTTGATGTTAGGCAAAGTGGTGAGGGCGACAGTCTACGTAACTAGCATTGCATGGTACTGGCTGTAGAAAGGTGAAACCTCTTACCACTAAGGCTGCAGTATAAATATTCATGCATGCTTGGCAGGCTGTGGAGTGCCCATGTACTCCAGAGCCACTCGAAAACAATTTAGAAAGCGTCTTCCCATTCGCGATCGTTGAAGCGCAGTTCAGCACTCGGAAATGTGAACAGCTCCCTGGGAAAGAAGAGCTTTACACCTGAGCTCCATTAATTGTCTAATGCGCTGATGAAGATATTTTGGGACATGCATCTCCTTCTGAGATAGAAGTGGTGGTAGGTTTTCATTCATAAAGATAGTATGGACCGTACAGGGAAGCTTAGGTCTTGATGGTTTTAAGAGCAGGAGCACCGGATTTTCTTTTCACCGTTTTAATAGCTTATGTGGTACCTGACACGTGATAGGGTTACAACAGTAGGTCCTGGCACTGAAGGCTTTAATGAGTTTCCCCGATTCCTTTCCCTAAACCGTTTTGTTCTCTTAAAATACACAAACCTGTGGATTCTGAAAGTCATTTGCAGGGCCACTGTCAGCCATTTACAGTAACATTTAGACTGCAGTTCATTTCGTAGCCGGGGGTTGAACTAAAAACAATTACAATCTTCATCTTCATAACTGTTGCTGAACTAAGTACACTTATTATCTGCACTTACTGCATCTTTTCAGCAGCCTCAATACTATTTTTTTAATGACTGGCTCATAGCCAGCTTTAGGCATAGGCCAACTAGGCGGCCGCCTAGGGCACCACTGTAGAAGGGGCAATTTTCCAGTATATATTTGGTTTAGGTAGACCAGGATCGGGCACTGGATGGTGTGGTAGGGGGCACTGTGGAGCCCTTTTGCCTAGGGTACCAGTTGACCTAAGGCCATTCCTGGACTGGCTAGTGGGGTTTCAGCACCTTACTATCTCCAGTTCACCCTTATCACCTGCATATAACATAAATCAGGGGCTCATACCTCTCAACTGTACAGATTTTCACAGAATGCCCAGATTTTTGCCTTGTATTTTTGTTCTCTTCCTCATAAAAACTGTTTTTTTTTTGACAAATCACTGGGATGATCTAAGGATTAAAGTCACTAAATAATGGTATGAATTTGAGTTTCAGACTTCATATTGCCAGAAAATACATTCTAACACAAATCCTGTTATTCTAGCAACTTTCTAAGTTTATAAGACAATATTTAAAAAGTGTCCCTATTTTTGGGTCTGTATCCCTCCATTTTGTCAGGCTTTGTCCAGATTTCTTGTGCTAAGAGGTTAAGAGGTATGGAGTGGGCTCTAGAGAAGACAGTGCCTGATAACAATGGCAAAATGGAGAAATATAAACAGAAGAAAAAAAGTAAGTAACTGTACAAGCTGTACTCTCACAAATATACAATCTAAACAGATGGATAGAAATAACTGCCTGTGCATTTAAATGTTAGATCACAAGACAAGTGCATTTCACCTTCCTGTAAGACATTACAAATCATCATCATCATCACCTTTTTCCCATTTTTTTCTACATGGGGTCAGGGTATCGTGTTAACTGTCGCCAACTAACTCGATTCAGTACCACACTCCTGCCTTCTTCAACAATCATGCCTGACTGTCGCAGATCTTCTTTCACACAATCCATCCACCTCTTTGCTGGATGTCCTTACTTCCTCTTACCTTCTTCTTGTCTGTCCCAAATCTTCCTCACCAGATTGTCCTCTCCTTTACTGCACATGTGTCCAAACCACCGTAATCCGTTCTCTTTGTTCATTTCTGCAATTGGAGCTACTTTGGCTTCTGCTCTTATGTCCTCATTTCTTCGTCTGTCCTATGGTGTGCATCCTACCACCTTTCTTAGGCACTTCATTTCCATCAGTTCTAGCTTCTTCAACTGTTCTGCCTTTACTGCCCAGGTATCTGTACCATACAGTAGTACTAGTTGCACCAGTGTCTTGTACACCTTACTTTTTAGCTTATTTGGCATTCTTCTGTCATAGACAACACCTGATACTCTACGCCAGTTGGCTGCAGCCCCTCAGATTCTAGCTTTGACCTCTTCATTCAAACTACCCTTCTCCTCAACTACCTCTCCCAGATACTTGAAGCTTTTTACCTGTTCCACTATCTTCCCTTCTATCTCTATTCTCAGCTTCTTCTGATTTCCCCAGTTTGCTGCCATTACCACAGTCTTATTTGTGCTTAGTTTCATCCCATGTGCCTTCAGATTTTCATTCCATCCTTCTATCCTTTGCTGAAGTTAAACCTCAGAGTCTGCCTGTACTGCCACATCATCTGCATACAGCAGCTTTGTTGATCTGTCCTCTCCAATCTGTTTGCTAATGTAGTCCATCACCAGTATGAACAGCAGTGGGCTCAGAGCTGAACCCTGATGTACACCCACTCCCACTGGGAACCCCTCTGTGAGGCCAAACACTGTTTGTACTTGAGTCACTGGGTCCTTCTACATAGCCAGCACTAATTCTACCAATGTTTCTGGGACTTCAAACCACCGCAGTACTGCCCAGATTAGCTTTCTTGGGACATTGTCATATGCTTTCTCCAAATCTTGGAATGCCCAGTTGGACTCTCACCTATGTCTTCCTTTTCTTGGGGTGCTAGAGCCCTGAGTAATTTCTTAAACAGCTGTACTTTCTCTCCAGTCAACTTCCAGGTCTTCAGCCTGGTCTCTGTTGACCTTAGAGTCTTCTCTGACCACTGCTTACAGCTGATTGTGGCAATTAATGGTTTATGCTATGGGCCAACTATTTCACTGGGGATGACTTTGCAATCATGGATTCTACCCCAGTGCCCTTTCCTTACTAGGAGGAAGTCTACCTGAGTTGCATGTTGGCTACCCTTGTATGTGATCTTGTGACTGTTTCTTTTTCTGAACCATGTGTTGACTACTATCAAGCCATTTGCCAGACAGAAATCTAAAATGGCTTCTCCTTCTTTAATCCTGTTACCCCACACATGTGGACTGAGGCAGTCCTCATATCCAGTTCTGTCTGTCCCAATATGTGCATTCAAGTCACCCATTATCAACACCAATTCATGTTGTCCTGCTTTATCTAGTAGGTCTGGCAACTGCTGCCTGAATGCACTCTTTTCCTCACTATCACAACCCTGCTGTGGGGCATATGCTGATATTATGAATACTGCCCTCGCATAAAACTGGAGTCTGATTACCATGAGTCTGTCATCAATTCTGATGATAACCCTCACTGCCTTCTGAAGCCTCTCTCTCACCACAATTCCTACACAATTTCTAGTCTGTCCCCCATCTGAGTAGTAAAGTCTGGATCCCAAGCCAAGTGGCTTTGCTGCACTGCCCTTCCATCTTGTCTTTTGGATACATAGGATGTCCAGTCTCCTCCATATCATCATGTCATCCACATCCAAGCTGCATTCTGTCAGTGAACCTACATTAAGTGTAGCAATCCTCAGTTCATGTTTGGCAGGTTGGTTGGTTTTACATCCAGCTTTTGCTCAACAGAGCTATCCCAGGTAACCCAGGCTGGGCAACTGGACACCGACCAGCCAGTAGCTTATTGGCCCAGGGCTGCTTGGCTTTATGGCCAATAGGGGCACATATACCTCACCCACCATAAACAACGGTCCCTGGCATGGGTGAAAGTAGGCCGGGTCCTCAACTCACTTATCACTGGTAACTACCCATGCTGATTTTTGGCAGCATTAGTCAACATGACTGAATTACCTACAGCTATATTTTACACTGTCGAGTGGCTATCCCTGCCATGGTGCACAGTCTGTGATCCATGTTCTCCTATCTTTAGGATACTGTGCACCACAGTAGATGCCCAAAGCAGTTGGTCTGTATAACTCTTCCCCCTACAGGACACCATGTAGAGTCTGTGCTGCTGCCCACAGCTCTATTCATTGGTGAGTTTGAGATGGAAACACACGGCATGTTTTTTTTTTTTTCAGAAATGGGAGAAACCCCATAGAGACACAGTGAGAATATGCAAACTCCAAACAGGCATTGGTTGGAGGTCAGGATCAAACATTATATATTGTGCATGGGAGGCGAAGACCTTAACCGTTAAGCCATCTGATCCTCTTGTACCTTGTGCATGGGAGGCATATACATATATACAAATACATATATATATATATATATATATATATATATATATATATATATATATATATATATATATACACATAAAAAAGACATTAGAAATACATAACTGAAAATGGTAGGGGGTGCTTTTGCTATCTCAAGTTCAGCCTCACCTGGAAAAAAGCTTGTGGGAGAGATGTATTGGAGAGGTAATGAGGTTACAACATATAGGCAGAAATAGATGTTAGGGCATATCTATGTTAGATAAGAAAGAAGGAAAAAGTCTACTGGCGAAAATGGCAGTTTGCCCTGAATTCCAGCTACACAAATTTCCAACCCTTCATAAAAGCAAAGGTTAAGACAGCAGATGGATAAAGTTTAAAGGGGAAATGCTGGACTGCAAGGGTGCTCATAACAAGGGTTATGAAGGAATTTCTATTTCTCTCACAAAATCTTACCTATGCTAACAAAGATAAAAGTTGCAAATGGCTTATACACTGGAGTAATGACATGCAAAAGAGCAGAAAATGAAGGAAGGGAAGGCACTTAGAGTTACCTAGACTGTGATCTGTAGAGACAGCTTACTACTCTCTGGCTAGTCAGACAATTTATTTATTTAAATTTGTTGACCGGGAGTGTCCGA
Source organism: Protopterus annectens (assembly GCF_019279795.1). Taxonomy (NCBI): domain Eukaryota; kingdom Metazoa; phylum Chordata; order Ceratodontiformes; family Protopteridae; genus Protopterus; species Protopterus annectens. Next base: position 1,679,774,417 of record NC_056731.1, on the reverse strand, counting down.
CTGGACGTGGGTCCATTTTCAGCGGAGGCCCGGGGAGAAAAGCTCCACAGTAAAATAAACATACAGTAGTTACATTGGATTACATAGTGATTAACAATTTAACATAGAAATTACTTACAACATATTTACAGATGAAGAACATAGTACATCAGTAAACAACTAGAATCTTTATCTGTGAAGTACATAACAGGCATTAACAAATGTAACAATGAGAAGTTCCTGCTGTATAATAAGTACTAGGCTTATGAGCATCTGATCTTGCTATCATCAAGGTAGTTAGTGGAGGTGAAAGAAAGATAGTAGTTGGATGGGGTGGATGATATTAGAGTGGGAGTTGCAAGGGCATAGCCAGCATGTGTTTAGGTGCGCTTTTAATAAAGTTTTGAAGTTGGTGCATGATGGTACGGAGGTAATTGTGGGTGGGAGTGAGTTCCATAATTTGGCTATGGCGCAAGAGAATAGTGCTTCACCAGCAGAGTTATTGGCTTTAGTGATCTGCAAGTGATTTTTGTTGCTGGATCTTAGTGGTCTGGTGGTGCGATAGGGTTGGAGTAGATTCTGGAGGGATGGGACATTTAGTGGATGGTTTACTAGTTTGTGGGCGAGTGAGAGTTGATACCACTGAAGGAGGTGAGGGAGTTCAAGCCAGCCCAGTTCAGCAAGTGAGAGACAGTGGTGACTACAGTAGGATGCCCCTGGGAATTTTGATTTTGTTGTAGCAGGTCTCTAGCTTGTTTAGATCACATTGCCTTAGGTTGGTATATACTGGAGAGGCATAAAGTAGGGTGGAGATAAGGTGGGAATTTGCTATTGAAATCTTTGCTGCTTTGGTGAGAAATTGTTTATTTCTGTATAATGCTCCTAGTTTTTGTGGACTTTTTATGGTCATGGATATGTGAATGTCAAATTTTAGTTTATTGTCTATTTCCACTCCTAGCAATTTGGTGTGTTCAGTTGGGTATATAGTGGTGTTGTCTTTTGCTGTGATGTTAAAGTGAGAGTTGTTTTGAGTATGTTTGGTGGGTTGGAAGATGAGTAGTTTAGTTTTGTTTGGGTTGAGTATTAATTGGGCATCGGATAACCATGTTTCAACAAAGGAAAAGGCTTCCTGTGTGACTTTTTGCAGTTTGGGTAGGGACTGGGCTGAGCAGATGATGGTAGAGTCATCTGCGTATTGGATGAGTGTGCCATGTTTGGTGGCAGAGGCTAGATTATTGGTGTAAACAGAGAAAAGTAGGGGTCCAAGGATGGATCCTTGGGGAACCCCTATGGCGACAGGTAGTTGGGGAGATATGTCATTCTGCCATACAATGGATTGTTGGCGGTCAGACAGGTAACTCTGAAACCAGTTGGTGACTGATTGTGAGAAGGATAGGTTATTGAGGACAGAGATAAGTTGTTTGTGTGGGACCATGTCAAATGCTTTAGATAGGTCTAGGAAAGTAGCAGAGGAGAGATAGCCATTGTTTTTATACTGAAGGATAATGTTAGTAAAGGAGAGTAAGGCAGTGGTGGTGCTATGGTTTGGTTGGAAACCATGCTGAGTACTGGAAAGGAGGTTGTTAGTAAGGAGGTAGTGTGAGACCTGAGAGTGTATGCATCTCTCTAGTATTTTGGAGAGTGGAGAGAGAATAGCTATGGGGCGGTGGTGGTTAGTTCTGCAGAGGGTCCGCCTTTGTGGAGGGGAATTATATGTGAGACTTTCCACAATGTGGGAACGTAACTTTCTGACAGAGATCGGTTAATCAAGATGGATACTGGGTAAGCCAAAGCATCAGCTGCAATTTGTAGGTATTCACTTGGGAGGTTGTCTGCTGCTAATTTGGTGGGTTTAAGTTTAGTTAAGAGTTTTTTTATGTTGGAGGTAGGTACAGGAGAAAAAGAGAAGGCAGTGGGGAGATTACTAGTTGAAGGTGTGGGTTGGAGGGGAGGGGGGTTGTATTGTTTAGCTAGTGATAGTATGGTTTCGGTGAAGTGTGTGTTGAATGAGGTAGCAATATTTTCTGAGGAGTGAGGGATGTTAGGAGGAGGGATACTGACTTTACCTGGGTGGAGGATGGAGTTTATGGAGGACCAGAATTGTTTGGGGTTGTGTTGTGAGGAGTCTAGGGCAGACTGGTAGTATTGGAATTTGTCCCGTTTTATTAGCTTTTTGACTCTATTGCGTAGTTCTAGGAATTTCTGTCTAGCTACGGGGGTTTTGGTTTTGCGCCAGTGCTCCCAGGCTTTATCCCTGTTTTTCATTTCTGACTTAGTGGTTTTCTGTAGCCATGGGGAGGGTTGTGCTTTGGTTCTGGAAAATCTTATGGGGGCATGGTAATTAAGGATGTTCAGGAAGGTAGTATTAAAAGATTCAACTGCGTCATCTAGACTGAGGTACTTTAGAGCATGCCAGTTACATTCTTTGAGGATGAGATGAATGTGAGTGGGTTAAAGTTTATTTTTTTACGTATTTGACGATAGATGACAGGTTTAGCTTGGTACAGGTATTTTTTGAGTAGGAATGTTGGGGAGTGATCACTGAGGCTATCTGATAAGCAGCCTGTTATATATGACTGGGGGTTCTTACTGACTAGTATCCAATCCAGGGTAGAGTGCTTGCTGGAGTTTTGATTTATCCTTGTTGGTGACTGGACTAGTTGGATGAAGCCATGAAGGTGTACATAATGGGTTGGATTGTTGCCAGAACAGGATTGCCAGTCATTATTGAAATCACCTAAGATGATAATTTCTTGGGAGAGATGGTGGGTAGACCAGCTGAGGAGATTTTCTAGTGGAGGGATGTTTTGGCCAGGTGGGAAGTAGCATCCAATTATGTTGATGGTTTTGTTTCGGTTAATTTTGAGGTTGGTATATATTATTTCTTCATTACCTATTTGTGGAGCTGATGATTTTAAGATCTGGATGTTTAGATGTTGTTTAAATATTATAGCTACACCAACTCCTTTTTTGTTTAGCCGGTCTACTCTTAGTATGCCGTAAACAGCCTGAAGATTTAATTCTTTGTGGGTTTTGGTTTGCAAAGCAGGTTCATAATTTCAAAACCATTCTCCTTAAAAGTAACGCTGGTTGTGCCATCTAAGATAGGATATCATGCAAAGGTTAACATCCAAATACACTAAACCAGTGCTATAACTAAATAGCAAAATTTGCCACTAACACATCAAACAGAACCCATTGTGGCTTAGCCTTAAAACAGCTTGATTGGCTTGAATAACCCACAGAAACTCACTTACACACAACTATTTCTAGTCCACAAATTAATATACAAACCAGAACAAAGCAAAGTCCTACTAGACTTATTATACACATACACCTCTCCTAGGCCACTTTGATCTTTAAACAAAATGCTCTTCACTACCTGCAAACTGCACATGTCAGCAGGAACTTCTCTCTATTCCAACTATATAGCCCACTACTGGAACTCAGTCCCTTCATCTTTTAAAAATACTAGCAATCTTTCCAATTCCAAGACCAATCTAAAAAAATACCTGGTACCATGAACAGTACATGCACAACCCTCAAAACATAGACATGACCACCTACTCACTATAACTATGCCTTTCTCACACTAAGTTCACTAACACCTCCATATCTTACCAGGTAGTAATAACCTAATGTCAAAAGATGCTCTCACTTAAATAATACAATACTACTAATGTATGCTCGCCTACCTCTCCAGACAACACTTACTACTAATGTATGCTCTCCTACCTCTCCAGATAACACTTACTACTAATGTATGCTCTCCTACCTCTCCAGATAACACTTACTACTAATGTATGCTCTTCTACCTCTTCAGATAACACTTACTACTAATGTATGCTCTCCTACCTCTCCAGACAACACTTACTACTAATGTATGCTCTTCTACCTCTTCAGATAACACTTACTACTAATGTATGCTCTCCTACCTTTCCAGACAACACTTACTACTAATGTATGCCCTCCTACCTCTCCAGATAACACTTACTACTAATGTATGCCCTCCTACCTCTCCAGACAACACTTACTACTAATGTATGCTCTCCTACCTCTCCAGACAACACTTACTACTAATGTATGCTCTCCTATCTCTCCAGATAACACTTACTACTAATGTATGCTCTCCTACAACTCCAGACAACACTTACTACTAATGTATGCTCTCCTATCTCTCCAGACAACACTTACTACTAATGTATGCTCTCCTACCTCTCCAGACAACACTTACTAGTAATGTATGCTCTCCTACCTCTCCAGACAACACTTACTACTAATGTATGCTCTCCTACCTCTCCAGACAACACTTCCTACTAATGTATGCTCTCCTATCTCTCCAGATAACACTTACTACTAATGTATGCTCTCCTACCTCTCCAGACAACACTTACTACTAATGTATGCTCTCCTACCTCTCCAGACAACACTTACTACTAATGTATGCTCTCCTACCTCTCCAGACAACCCTTACTACTAATGTATGCTCTCCTACCTCTCCAGACATCACTTACTACTAATGTATGCTCTCCTACCTCTCCAGACAACACTTACTACTAATGTATGCTCTACTACCTCTCCAGACAACATGTACTACTAATGTATGCTCTCCTACCTCTCCAGATAACACTTACTACTAATGTTTGCTCTCCTACCTCTCCAGACAACACTTACTACTAATGTATGCTCTCCCACCTCTCCAGACAACACTTACTACTAATGTATGCTCTCCTACCTCTCCAGACAACACTTACTACTAATGTATGCTCTCCTACCTCTCCAGACAACACTTACTACTAATGTATGCTCTCCTACCTCTCCAGATAACACTTACTACTAATGTATGCTCTCCTACCTCTCCAGACAACACTTACTACTAATGTATGCTCTCCCACCTCTCCAGACAACACTTACTACTAATGTATGCTCTCCTACCTCTCCAGACAACACTTACTACTAATGTATGCTCTCCCACCTCTCCAGACAATACTTACTACTAATGTATGCTCTCCTACCTCTCCAGACAACCCTTACTACTAATGTATGCTCTCCTACCTCTCCAGACAACACTTACTACTAATGTATGCTCTCCTACCTCTCCAGATAACACTTACTACTAATGTATGCTCTCCTACCTCTCCAGACAACACTTACTACTAATGTATGCTCTCCTACCTCTCCAGACAACACTTACTACTAATGTATGCTCTCCTACCTCCAGATAACACTTACTACTAATGTATGCTCTCCTACCTCTCCAGACAACACTTACTACTAATGCATGCTCTCCTACCTCTCCAGACAACAATTACTTCTAGTTATTTTCCTCTCTCATGTCCT
>NC_056731.1:1679684098-1679764098 GCF_019279795.1 Protopterus annectens | reverse complement strand
CGTTTGCACCTGGCACCAGCAGGTCCGGTGCCCAGCCCGGGACCCCCTCCTCTCGTTGGTCCTGTGCCACCTTCAGGTGGAAGCACTGCAGGGGATGGGGCTCATCCCCCTATGCAAGTGTTGCCGGAGGAGGGCCACCTGCCACCCTCCAAAGGGTCTGGGCTGTGGTGCTTAGGGAGATCCAGCATTCAGTTGCTGATTCCCTACGCCAGCTCGAGGCAAGAGTGGGGTGACTCATGGGTGAGCCTGTCCCTCCTACGCAGCCCCCAGCACAGCCACCCTCCGGGCTGTGAAGGTGCAGTGGTGACTGCCCATTGGTGGGGATCTCAGTTCCACTGTTACCATCTGTGGGATCATGGGCTTGCGATTTCCAAACATCCTTCCCCGTCAATTGTGTTCACCCACCCCCTGTGTCATATTCTGCCCCTGTATGCATCTTGTTTGTCTTGTCTGTTTACCTCCCCAACCTACCTCCCACAACATACCTACTTCCCCTACCTCACATTCTACTCTCACCTGAAAAAAAAATGGGCAATCTGCTCTCACAAAAAAATTACGCCCCATACATAGCTGCCCATTTTACACAAATGTCCGCTGGACATAGACACTGAAATTCATTTGACAGTACAACATACTTCGTTGTCCTCACCCCTCTCTCAGGGGTGGAAGGCTTCAAAATTCCCTCCAAATTACTAGTATATGCACAGCTTTTGCTGTTAAATAAATGGGCAGCTATGGACCTTCCCTACACCCGTCCTGCACATCCCGAGCTGTTTTCCCTACTGTCTTTCCCTCTTTGTGCCCCTTTTTCACCACTTTCCTATCTCCCCATTTTCTTTTCTTTCAAAGAAATGAGCGCGGGGGTTAGCGGGAGTAAGCGCTTGTAAGCAGTAGTAAATGGGTTTAAGCGAGTGTGCGCATGTGTGCACTTAGCTAAGTATTGCTAAGTGTCGCGCAAACCTGCACAAACCTGCTTACCACTGCTTAAAAGGGCCTTAGTCACCCTGCATATGAGGGGCCTTGTTCTGCTCAGCAGCAAAATAAAACACCACTGTCAGTCTCGAACGCCGGACCTTGGACATACTAGACTTCATGAAGTACCACTAGGCCACAGTAGATATACATCAAGATGTTGCTGAAATATATATATCATGCATCAGAATGTGTGAATATAAAGGAAAGGTAGGAATGCCATAACACAAAACCTGTTCTGTGGAACTATACCAGCAGTTGTTGTGGAATTGCATTACAGGATTGTGATAGCAGAACCAGACATTCTAGCAGTAAATACTGTTACAGCAGCACTTCATGACCCCCCACACAGTATCATAGCAGGACAATCCCCACACAAATGTACAAAATACCAGTGTGTTCAAGGTACAGCAAGGATGTAGGTAGGCATACTCAGTACTGGAATTGTCCAGTTTCATGAGCATCCTGTGATAATGTCAACAAAATAAAAAGCACAAACAGTGCAGAATTGAGTACATTAATATCCACAGTATAGCTGTTCCCAAACAGTTCATGTGCCAAATGGAAACATCTCAATAACTACATATGTATGGCAGCTAATTGTGGATGTTGTAAAGAAACTCCATACTCCCATGTATCTTGTGTTAGCATTTCTAGGGGTGAGTACAATTCTACACTGTCAACTGTGTACTGGAAGAAGCAACATTCAGGTCTGAGTACACCATACAAATAACTGGCCACACCCTTAGCAACAGTTAGAAGAAGTAAACCAACCTTCTGACTTACACAACGGTGTCCACAGCAAACAAGCATGGTCCCCATTCTGGAATTCTGAAAAGGCTACGCCTACATGACCTAGCAATTTATAGCACTGGGTTGCTATGACAGTGAGTACTGCAAATATCACACAGCAGGCTGCATGCAATTGCGAAATGGTGGCCACCAATTGGTACAGAGGCCATCACATGCACATGTGCAGATACCTATAAAAGCAGTCTGTACTTGCTGTCCATGCATGCAATCATTCCATTGCAGGTACGGAGGGAGAGAGAGAGAGAGAGCAAAAAAAAAAAAGAAAGAAAAGAAAATGTGATGTAAAGTAAAGGAATATAACAAAAGGAATATATTGAAAATAAATCAGTATACTGACAAAAGAAATTATATTGAAAAAATGTATTGAATAGAAACTGTATTGAAAAAAAAACATTAAAATAAAATATATTGAAAAAAGATTTGAAAGAAAAATATATAGAAAAAATATATATTGAAAAAGAAATATATTGAAAAAAATATATATTGAAAGAAAATATTTAGAAAAGTTAAATATATTGAAAGTAAAATTATTGAAAATCAATATATACTGAAATAAAATTCTGTAAAAGAAAATTCCTGAACAGTAAAGGAGGTATTGAAGCCAACAGCTATATTGGGAAAACAAGTTTACCAGGATGTACGAAGACATACAAAGGAAAGGTATGTAACAGCTATGTATTTACTGGAATGTAGTAGATGTTTATGAAGAGTACTCTATATAATTGGAATCATTCATATGTGGCAGCAGTATGTATCGATGCACAGATGGCCTGCATAACCATTGGCATGGGGAAACGAGTGTGTTGCTGTGTGCAGTGGGATGTGATGGTGACATATGTAGTCCAGCATTAAACGTCAAACATCTGATCCATGTTATCTGTGTTCTGTACAGTAGTGTGTACAAAGTCTGTTTGGGGTAGTAGCCCATATGGTTATGCAAGCATGGATGTGACAGAGTAACAAATGCGTGATAGTCATATTAATGTGTAGCTTAGCATTGGCAACAGCTGTACCAGGCTAGTATGCTAATTCAGCATCAGCAGCTATGTATACACCCTTTGATATTACTGTGTGCTCACATGTGACACCTGGTCATGTTGCAGCAAGGCCCAACAGGTCAGCCATGAGGTACATGTACTTACAGCAGTGTGGTCCTTGTGTGTGTATGGCACACACATACAGAGAGATCTAGCCGTGTCAGATATATTAGCATCTGTACATGTGCATTGAGCAAGGGACATACTATAACTGTTTGTGAACGGTGGATATATATATATATATATATATATATATATGTTGTTGAAGGCTGTTATATGCATATTTCTATGTAGGTTATAGTGTGTGGCAGACCAGACAACATACGCTGGTATATGACATGTGGTGGGTAAACGCTGTGGATATGATTCATCAGGTTTGCAGTGTTGCAGCCAGTGAGGCCTGCTAAAGCTACATGGGTTGAGAACACCTTAAACGCATTCTGCACAACACTTTGCAATGTTATGACATAACTGTATACGTCACAACCTTCCCATACTTCATATACCCACCATGACAGGTGGACTGTATATGTGCCTATATGTATATCTATATGTACAGCAATGGATGTTCATATGTATGTGTGTATATAGATATATTTATAAACATATATATATATATATAGAGAGAGACAGGGTCATAATTACTGCAACAGATGCCTGGTGACAAAGCCATGGACTCAAGCTCAATGTTGACACTGCATTGGCATCCCTTCTTGCAAAGACTCAGTACTCATGAACTACCACATAGGTGGTAGTCTACGCAACACAGAAGGTGTGATAAGAGACCATGGGACACAGGTGGACATTAGTCTCCCCTTCAATAGTCACAGTGCCACACTAGTCATGTAATCCGACTACGTGGCACATGTCATCACAAAAGGTGTGTCAGCCAGGGAAAAATAGGTCAGTGTTCCCCTCTACTCCACACACATAAAACCCAGTATAGAGTACACTGCCCCATGTGGCATGTACCTCACAAGACATCTACAGCAAGTGGAAAGGACAGAGACATACCTCACAAAGAATGATACTGGTGACAAACAGATGCCCTATGCAAACCGTCCCACAGACCCACAACTACACTGTGTTGCATACCGCCTACCCAAAGGTGACCTCTGACTGACATACTAAGCTATGTCAAACCCAGATCTGTTGGACATGCTCCACATAAACAGATCACAATCTCTATGAGCCACACACTCTTGGTACCCAAACTCTTTGACCACAATAAACAGCACATGCTGGAGGGATAGATTCCTATCTCAGAGACATCCCATACTCTAGAACTAACCAACTATCCATAGCAAACAAATCTCCTAATTACCAGCTGTCATAAATAATCCTGGAGACTGTATGGGAGATAGTGAATACACCCAGGCGATCACCTCAGTGTCTCTGCTTGACTGGGCCACGTGAAATTTAAATACCTGTGTGTCAGAGGCCAGGGTAGCATATGGCTAGAGTTCTATAGGCCCTAGGGCCAATAGCCTCTTACCTACCTATGAAGTGATACACACCCACATGTACTTGTCGCAATCATCGATATGTGAGGTGACTGAGAGTGATGGTGAATGTGTCGGTGAATGTGTCAGAGTTTGGTATATGTGTGATAGCTTAGTGGGAAACTTTTTCAGTCATGGTATTATGTGTCCTGGCTGTGATCCCAGCAAAAGATGTGTATGCAATTGTTAGGCAGAAAAAGCAGCATGCCATATGGTCTGACGTAGTCTCTTGTTGTTGACTGGGGTGTCCCACTGTAGGCTAAAGCAGTACATGTATGCTTATTGGGTGTTACTGCTGGTGAATCCAACTCCTGTATGAACTGTAGTACTACCTGAAGCTGTATGCCTAAACAGCACAGTATGGTGTACGTGCACATTTATTGAAACCATTGTTATGTATTTTTCCCTGTAGACCTCACAGATTACATACCTCAGGCATAAGGTCTGGTAACTACTGACACACAGTACTGTAAGGTACGCAGGTAAAGGTCACCTGGGTCACCATACCTTTGTGTCTGTTATGTATGTCTGCTGTGTGTGTGGGTATGCCTGTACCATGGCCTAGGTCATATGTGTGTTGCAGGATATAACTGCGTATCTAGCAACATGTATAGTCTAGTACAGCGGTATTCCACCTATATTAACGAATGTGCACATATGTTAGGCAGGGGACCGCCATCAATGACTAGTGTGGTATACTGGTAATACTGCCAGTGGACTTTACATTCATTGCAATGGATTACATATTTCATGATGCATTATCATGATATATACCTCCTGCGGCTAGGTGGTGCATTGTGTTACATACAGTGTGCCAGGTACTGTTGTATAGTCTTACATACTGTTATAGGTTTGTTGCTGTGCTAAACATGGTTTGATATATAGAGTGTGCCAGGCACTGTGAGGCATCTGTGTGTTGAGAACTGATATGTGGTATTGAAAGTGTGTATCTTCTGACAGCCAATAGGTTGCTATATATGGCAGTTAATTTATATCTGTACTTTAGAATGTCACGTGTGCTACATGACTTGCTCACACATATTGTTTATTTTTCTTCCAGGGTAATGTCCCACCATCGTAACCCGGCATATAGCACATTCAAGGAGGAAGCCAACTCATGGTGAGCCTGGTGCAGCACTATGCGCTGCTGTTCTCCAGAACCAGCCAGGACCAGCATGAGTGGGCTGCGCTGTGGCAAGATCTTGCCCGTAGGGTAAATGACATAGGCATGCATAACCGGACATATGAGCAGGTACGCCATCACTGCAGTGATTTAATTAGACATGTCCGGCAGCATGCATCTGATATCTGCAGACAACAGCTTGCCACAGGTGGGGGGGTAGCCATCCACCCCCCCCACCAGAGTGGAGGAGCTGCTCCTGAGCCAGGTGGCTCCTGGCCAACAACAACCACAGCAATTAACATGTATCATCATGGAGGCCAGAGTCACCCAGCAAGTTGACATGGAGCGTGCAGGTAACATGGCATAGCTGTAGAATACTGTTACCTCTATTGGTAGAGCATGCTTATGTGAGATGTGTACTGTGTAGTTAGACAATGTGGTGCCTAGTGTTGTGCAATACTAATAATTAGGAATATAATCTGTGTGCCTGTGACTGTCCACCATTGTACTACTGTAAGATTGCAAACACACAGTAGCAATGCCACAGTTGTTGCCACTGACAAATTGGCTGATATCCTTGCAGGTCCCTCTGGTGTGACAGCATGGCAGCAGAGCCATGCTGGTGAGTGTGTTATACCTTTAATATTGCTAATTAAATGTGCATGTCATAGGTGAGGTGTAGGCTATGTACACGTAATACAGCTACGCATAATGCATGCTGTGCATGTTTGCTGTGAGACTATGCACATCCTAGTAATGTGGGTAGCTGCCTAAAACACATACAATACACAGAGCATACCACACAGTTGTGGCAATACTGTAGTGGACATCGGATAGGCAGAGTTGATACACATGCACAAAACATACACACCTTTGTCATACACGGTACACATTAACATGCTACACATGGCGTATTCAGACACCCACTGTAAGGTCACACTACAGTATCCCAAACCTCATCCACACAGCACACTTAATATACCTGAGGGGTAAATGCCTCACATGTGGCTGTGCAACACTCTTCAACACATAACACATTCATGTTAAGCAATGCCCCTTATTGGGCACCCCACAAACCCATGTAACAACTGGCCGTGAAATGGTGAATGTAGCCATGGTACTGCAGTTTGGGTACAGAATGCTATGTGCCGGTCTGGCACACATTAGTAGCCTTGAGTGACCGCATGATGCTGCATGATGATGGCTCATGGTACTACACCCCATCCAGTTACAGTGGCCACAGTAATGCACATATCATGAATTGCTATGCACCTCAATGTTGTGTGTGTGCAGACATATGCACCTATACGCAATATGCATAGCAATCCCCATTTGTAGAAAGTGATACACATATGTTTTGTAATGCTATGGGGTGTATAGGTCACATGACACACATTGTGTATGTGTGATGTTTCATGTTGCAGTCGTGTGGTAGCATGCCATGTCATGGCTGGCAGTGGCATGTACACAATATGTCCTACACTCACCATAACCACTGTACAATGGCTATGTTGAGCAATGGTATTCCATCAGGTATACATGCACCACTCATCCTGTGTGTATACATAGCATGCATGTGCTACACCTGTGTCCACAGTCCTCTGCTAAAGACACAGATGCTCTAATCAGTAATGGATATCTATGTGACACACTGATACACATCCAGCCATGGTATGTATACCTGTGACTGATGGTGCACAGGACATTGCAGGGCTTTTAATACCTGCACAGCAATGTTGTGTCCATGTACACATTGCGTTCCAGGGTGAGGCCATTCACTGAACAAAACACACATGCATCAAGGCCATGTATACTGTTATTAGCAATGGCTATCTACACTCACACTGCATGCTGCTGAGCAACACACGTCCTGCATGCTGTCACGTTTGCTATAAATGTTTGGCTTGTGATACTGTACCCCAACATCACACACTATTGCATATGTTCAGGATTGCTGGTGGTGTGTGTGTGTGTGTGTGTGTGTATGTGTGTGTGTGTGTGTGTGTGTGTGTGTGTGTGTGTGTGTGTGTGTCTGTACTAGTGAGGAGTGTGCATGTGTGCATGTGTTCATGTGTGCATGTGTGCATGTGTTCATGTGTTCATGTGTGCATGTTTTCATGTGTGCATGTGTTCATGTGTGCATGTGTGCATGTGTTCATGTGTTCATGTGTTCATGTGTGCATGTGAGCATGTGTGCATGTGTTCATGTGTTCATGTATTCATGTGTACATATGTTCATGTGTGCATGTGTGCATGTGTGCTGACATCATGTACAGGTCGTAAAGTGTGTTTCCTGTCTCCCTCTCACAGGTGCTGATACTAGGCTGGTTCAATGCAGCAGGGAAACTGATGTCACTGAGCATGATAGAGACAATGATGATAGGTGTGTTGAGGCACAGGCATGTTTGCCAGGGTCTATCGTTGGGCCACCAATCAACACTACACAAGTGTCCACCCCATCCATGCACACAGTCATACTGCCATTACATCCGTCACCAATGCCCTTAGCAGATGGACAGCATACTGCCGGCATTGGCCAGGACTGTGTGGTATCCATGGCACATACATCCCGACACAGCAGCCATATCCAGATGTCTGGAAGGGTGCCACATAGGCAGATGTCCAGGGGTTCTCGTCGGAGCACTGCTGCCCATCATGCCACTGGCAGACATGCTACAGGTCTAAGTACCTCACGCATGTTCCAGGCTGTCATGGAGGCACAGGCACATATGGAATGGTACACCAGACAAGGACTGAGGACACAGAGGGCACATAACACCACCATAATAGACAGTATCCCTGACCTAGCTGGTGCCATCCGCAATTACACTGAGGCCACCGATAGACGTTGGGGAGAGACACTAGATGTCCTCCGCCATGTCATGTCCATGTGTCAGGACAGTGTGGGACGTGTCAGGACAGTGTGGGACAGTTGAGTCATCGACGTGGACATATGCCAGCAACATCAGCAGCTGGCAGTCGCCACAGACGTCCCTCGAGCAACAGCCGCTCCCGTAGTGCCAGTGCCAGCCCCAGCAATGTTGGGGGTGGGCTGTCCATAGAATGTCCTAGAAGACCATGTGCACATGGCTCTGGACAGTCCCAGCAGGGACCTGGATCCATTGTACATCCATCTACCTCTGGGGATAGTACACCGTCTGGCTTGGTACCTGATAGTGTCAGTAGCACCCCTGCCAGGCACAGACACCATATCCGTGGCCAGAGACGGTGATCTGTAAAGCCTCACAGGTACAGTCTGTGGCTGTCCCACAAGTACCCGTATGTGGCAGCCGCATGGTGGAACTGTGTGCATGCAGACACACACACACATAATCCAGACACCTAGGGCTAACACATGCCCACACTCATTACATCAACATTGACCCATACCGTTATTTTTGCCCCCCACACACACACACACACACACACACACACACACACACACACACACACACACATGTCGATTGGATGTCTCACTGTAGGCCTCTGGCAGACCAGCAACACACCCTGTGCATATGATGAAACCTGTGCCACCTCCTGTCAACTGTAACATCGATGCAGGAACAGGCTACCATGGTGCTGAAGCACAGGGTGTCATTATAGCAGTATAGCAATGTTAGCATGTAGTCAGCAGTAGAGTGTAATGATATGCTTGAAGGTGTATCTGAGCAAGCATGATGCATTAAAGCTATGATTGTCATTGTAGTGTGGTTTACACCAGTGTTAGTTCCAATTGTATATTGACCGCCCACGTGCCACTTGGCTGATGTGTGCAGTATTGGCAGCATGTGTTAGTGAGTGGACAGTATGTGTGGGATGTGTGTAGCACATATATGCAGGTGTACAGTTGTGGTAATGGAGAAGGTGCACTGTCTGCATGTACGTGCATAGTGGACACATGGGCAGGGAGACATGCTCTGTATTACACAGTAACACTCTATAGTTTCTATTGGTGGCCAGTATGCATTGTACTACACACATTTTGGAACCTGACTACACATGTGTGTATTACATGGTTTGACACTGTGCTGTGGGTGATACTGTTACTATCTGCCATTGTTTTGCATTCTAGTAGTATACATGACTTCAACAGCCTGACCATAACCAATCGTTAGATGATGTGTTGACAACTGACACACAGATGTAGGACACACAGCAACATTTTGATCCTTCAGGTACTATACTATGCCAGTAACCAGTGGTATTTACCTGCACCCATTACTGGGACCACTCCTGTTCAGCATATGGCTCTCTTAGGTATAAGCAATCACAGTAGGGATATGTCTGTCCACATGTGTTAATGCATACTGTGGCCTATACTGCATTCTCCAGGTGACACACACATCCTCCACAAGGGTATCATACAGACAGATACCTGCTGTCGAACCCATGCTGTAAAGCTATAGGCAAAACTAGGCGTAATCATCCACCTTTACAGGACATAGTATCCCCACAGTACCACATAGGTAGTAGCCACCAACATGATGAACTGGTACCGATGTATACATGCAACCTAGTGTTACGTCGTCTCACCTTTGATAATCACATTCCCTAAGGTATTTTGAAATCCCTCGGTGGATCACATAAGCAAGAAGGGGGTCTGCATGCATGTCCACACAGGTTGTTGTACACCTAACATGCATAGTCATCATTGACAGACTCTGCTGCATTTGAACAGGTCAGACATATGCCTCGGCCGTAAACCCTCGCTCACACAATTCAATAGAAACCGTAATGACTGTGTGTGACACGGATGACCTCGGCCAGGCATCACTGCAGTGGCTGGCCTTTTCACAAGCATACAGATGTGACCTAAGTTCTGTGAAGCAGCAGCACAGTTTGGCAAAGATGACAACTGTGTACTTGGACAAAGCAGAGTTCACACACATGCAGTGATTGAGATAACATGTACGTGTATCTATTTGCCTCACAGCTACCTCACATGTGCTATGCCTACTGATATGTCATATGGTGGTAAAAGCAAAACCCCACAATACAATGACCAACACTGTCACACGCATAGAGAACGCACACTCACCAAGTGCAGGATTCAAACCCCTACCTAACTACTTCATGATACTAGAGGTGTATACATTAACACGATGCGCTATGCACATTACTGGGTGTTCGTTATTCCACAGGTATATATGTAGGATGGTGACATCATTAGACTTGACAAAGAATGGTTTACTACTTTTAAGGTATCTGACTACTCTCCTAAAAGGTTGCTCCTTCCCAAGGAGACCACACACACAGTTGTCAAGAGCAGGATTTAACCCCCTACTTAACTACTTCATGATACTAAAGAAGTACGCATTAACACAAAGCGCTATGCACATCACTGGGTGTTCTCTATTCCACAGGTATATATGTAGGATGGTGACATCATCAGACTTGACAAAGAATGGTTACCATTTTTAAGGTGTCTGACTACTCTCCTAAAAGGTTATCTTTCCCAAGGAGACCACACACAAACATAGTTGTCAAGTGCAGGATTCAAACCCCCACCTAACTACTTCATGATACTAGAGGAGAACGCATTAACACGATGCGCTATACACATTACTGTGGGTTCTGTTTTCCACAGGTATGGTAATAGGATGGTGACATCATCTGACATGACAAAGATTGGTTTAACACTTTTAAAGAGTTTTACTACTCTCCTAAAAGGTTGCTCTTTCCCAAGAAGACCACACACAAACACACTTGTCGAGTGCAGTATTCAAACCACCACCTAACTACTTTATGATACTACAGAAGTACGCATTTACACGCTGTGCTATACACATTACTGTGAGTTATCCTTTCCACAGTTTATTTGTAGGATGGTGACATCATAGGACTATACAGAGTGGGTTACATTAGGTGACATTAGGTGGACTACATTGAAGGAATGTCTAAACACCTTGGCCATGTGTCCATCAAAGGGGAGTTTACTATCTACCTGTGTCCCCAGGGCCATAATGAGTTTCTCCGTACATACTGGATTACCACCTATGTGGTAATTTGTGTGCACTTTGTTGTACCCAAATGGGATGACTATGCATTCTTTGGCATTCAGCTTCAGGGCATTGTTTTGACACCAGGTATCTGTCTCTGTAAGACACTTCTGGAGGATGTCTGTGTTAGCCATACAGTCGATTATGGACCACGGTTACCATTCATCTGCATAACTGTTCAGCCATACACTTCCTGTGCTTGCCTGTACCTTTAAGCAGTATCTAATGAACAGGTGGGGTCCCAGGACCAAGACCTGTGGGATGCCATTTATGACTGGCTTAGAGTTAGACATGGCACCAGCAACTCTGAATATGTGTGTTTGATCTGTGAGCCACCTGGCCACCCATTCTGTGACATAGCTGTTAATGTTCCATCTGGTATGCTTGTCCATGGTGACAGAGTGGGGAATGGTGTGGAAAGTCATTTGTGTGGTCCGAGTGGCCTGTGTGGACTACTTTCACCTCCATCTATGTCCTTGGTATGCTTGTGTCTGGACAATGAATGTAGGTGAGGGTCTAGTTCCTCATGGGCTTAGTGTAGGACGCAGCCTGGGACACCATCAAGTCACATTGATGCTGTGTTCTTAGCTTTGGTAAGGGCTGTTTTTACCTGGATATCCATGATGTCTGGGGCTCTGCATCCTTCTATGATGGACACAGGCCCTTTTGGGGGTGATGGGCGGAGTGTACACTGAACTTGTCCCCCTGGATGTGTGCAATGGAAGTTGGTTTGTTGTTTTTCTTTCCTATTATCAGTAGCTGACAGCATATTTGGAAGTTGACACCTACATGTCTGGTATAGCTACTGAAGGCTTTGTGGTTGTTATTCTTATATTCCTTGGCTATTTGTCTTTTGAAACTGTCCTTGGATTTTTTATGAGCGATCATTGTTTCCCCCTGATAATGATCAGTGGTGCCTTTCCTTTAGTGAAGTTGGCTCTAGCATGTATTTGTTTCCTCCTTCTGTTGTCTAGCTTATTTATGGGCAACAGCCACATGATTGTTGTCCTATTTTTGGAGGACTGCATCTTGGTTTTATTTGTGATGTCTCATTCCATGCATCCCTGTAGATGATCGTAGGATGCGCTTGTAAATGATTCTGCAGATTGTATACCATTATCCTATAGCAAGAGTGCTTTGGAATGTTCCACTTTGGTCTTGGGAAGTGTACAGTTTGCTTTTGCAAATGTCTTCACAATGGTTTCATTGACTGGGTGGGGGTGCCAGATGTGGATGTCCAGTGTGAATACTTCATGATCTGATATTACCAGCGTGGGGTTTATCTCTGTAGTGGAACACTGGTACCCCATGCTGGTGATGATCATGTCCCGTATGTTGTCACCTCTAGTGTGCATGGTGACCAGCTGTTCCAGGGTGTTAGGGTTTTTAAACTCTAGGAAACATTGGGCAAAGTACATTACACACGACAAATTCCAACACTCACTGTTTGGGTAGTTGTAATCTCCTCATATAATGGTGTTTGATAGGACCTTTATACATTCCACTGTTCTCCGGAATACTGAGTGAGGTTCCTGAGACAAGGTATGTGAGCTGTAGCAGGCTACAATGTGATGGGCAGCTTTGGCCAATGTTAGTTGCACTTGCATGGTCTCCTAGGCCTCATGCTGTGCCACTAACCTGAAGGTGTGGGTATCCATAAGGTAAATGGGTACACTCCTTCCTTTTGTATTTCACTCATGGTTCTGGGTCCACAGGTCAGAGGGATTGTGAGTGTTTTACGTGGAGAAAATCCAACAGCTCTGTGTTTGACATAGCTTTGTATGTTAGGCAGTGAACACCTCTGAGTAGGCGATATGCAAGGGAGTACAGATGGAGCATTTTGAGATGGTCTGTGTATGGCATGTAATTCAGGCCACTAATGCTCTTTGTGAGGTATGGCTGCTGGCCTTCCAGTTGTTGTAGTTGTCTTGTGAGGTACATAGCAGCAATGGCGTTGTACTCTATTATAGTTCTAGTGAGTGATGAGTAGAGGGGAACATTGTCCTCTTCTATTCTGCATGTGACACATTTTGTGATGGGGTGTTCCACATAGGAGGGTTTCCTGACTAATGTGGGAATGTGATTATCACAGTTGTATCTACTGTCAACCTGTGGCCCAGGGTCTCTTGTCACACTTTTGGTGTGAAGTATACTACCGCCTCTGTTGTAAATCTTGGCTACTGAGTTTCTAACTAAGGGGATGACAATGCTCCTTTTGACATTGAGCTAGAGCCCATGGCTTTGACAGCAGCCATCTGTCTCAGTGAGGCCCTTTTGTAGGATGTCCACATCTTTTGTGTTTACAATTATGGCTTCTAGTTTGCAGTCCTCTGAAAACTTCAGCAGCCACAGACCGGCCATGTTAATGTTTACTTCAGGGAGCCATAGTTATCTGGTCCTATGGCTGCTGTGATACTGGCTTTGGAGAGTGTTTATTACTTGTGCAGCCGTGATAACAGCAACTTTGCAGTCTTCCATTATAGAGATGTGCTCTTTCATGGGTGAGAGGGGGGTAAAGTTAACAGTGATCCTATCTGCCAGGATGTTGGCAATATCAGTTGGCTCTGTACATTTACTGCCATTGAGCTGTAACTCAGAACAGATCTGAGTGTAACCATGACATGGACCTGTCTGTTGGGCAGAGATCTCCTGAGTAGACAGTATGCAACGAAATACAGATTGGGTTACATTCAGTCTTGTTGCATGGGGCGACTATTTGAGGCCAGTAATCCTCTTGTTAAGGTATTTCATTGGTCTTTCTAGCTGCTGAACGTGCCTAGTCGGATTCATCGCCAGTGTGTTGTGGTACTCTCTGACAGGTCTGATGACTGCTGAGTAGTGGGAACCTCCTTTCCCCTACATGCACAGACCTTGGCAGTTTGTGTGTACACATAGCATGGTTTTCAAACCACTTTGTGAATGTGTTTCTGGAAGTTGGGATGATTATCCACATTTGTCCATAGCTCCGTTAAAATCAAATCCAAATTTAGCCTGTGTGAGCATGCCCAGTATGACCTTTCAGTATGTTGCTGCCTGTCATTTGCTTTGTTTCTTTAAGTGTGTGAGCATGCCCATTATGACCTTTCTGTATGTTGCTGCCTGTCATTTGCTTTGCTTCTTTAAGTGTGTGAGCATGCCCAGTATGACCTTTCAGTGTGATGCTGAATGGAATCCACTACATTTGTTGGCGTGTGTGAGCACGCCCAGTATAGACATTTATACTATATGTGTATGGAAATCTAGTTGTATTTTTACAGCAGGGCTCACCTTTGTGTCATAGATCAACAGGGATCATGCTGTGGCTGCAGGGCTTAAATGCGACACTTTGCATAGACTTATCAACATTTCTACATACAGAGGTGACAGCTATTCTTTGTACATTTCTACCCGGGGGCACACCTGGTTGTTACTGTAGGTGTACATAGGATGTGGGTTTCACCTGACACTTATACACATTTGCTATGCCTGCACTGCTATGTAGAGGACACCATTTCAGTCTGTACTGTTGCCTATCATAGTGTCTTGCGGCATACTACTGTACTACAAATGTTAGTGTCCAATGTCACATATATTACACTGCGACTTCATAGCCTACACAACCCACATCACACCGCCTAGCCTGATGTTCTCTGTCTGCATAGGCGTGTGGGAGAGGTTACCCATTTGCCTCTTTAGGGGCATGATACTGCATTCCTTTATGTTTGCATTAGTGTACAATTGTCCTGCTGTGTCTTTGCCACTAAGATGCTATCATGGTTCAGTACTGTAACTATAGTGCACAGTATCCTGGGTTCAAGCCCTGTCATTGCTTTTTATTTTCATGCTGGGCAGACCATACTGCTTAAGGAACAGTAATGCAGATATGAGCATGTTTAACTGACTTTGGTCAGCTTTGGCCAACCTTGGCCAACATTGCTCAACGTTGCCCGACTTTGCGATAGTTGGCACGAACAATTATGTTTACATATACTAGATATTGGTAGAAGCTGCTTAGCACTGCTTGATATTGCTTAGAACATGGCAATCATGCCTCAGGTGGTGCTGCAGGGCTGCCTATGTCAGATGCACATTCTACACTCCCTATACATGTTTGGGAACAGGTAGTGTCAAGTTAGGCATCCCTATTATTTTATGTGCGAGTCAGAGGGCAGTATCATTTCCAGGGTTCCTGCTGAGCCAGTGTATGTGCTATGAATTGCCTCTTTGCCAAGGCCAAGGCATACTTGGACACGCCTCCTTCTGCTTACTGGGGCAGGCTCAGGTTGTTTCTCCTCCAAGTCATGCTGTGCCTGTGCAGGTCTTGGCAATGGTGGGAGGCTGTTTGGCCCTGCCCCATGCTGTTCCTGCTGCAGCTGTTTTTGCAGGATCATATTGTGTAGCATGGCACATACCATGACAATTTGGGTACATGTAGTTG
This sequence comes from Protopterus annectens, assembly GCF_019279795.1. NCBI lineage: Eukaryota > Metazoa > Chordata > Ceratodontiformes > Protopteridae > Protopterus > Protopterus annectens. The sequence continues at coordinate 1,679,748,235 of NC_056731.1, read as the reverse complement.
GTGAGTACTGCAAGGCTCCACCAGATGTGTCCAGGCAATGGAACCATGACTTGAGCATCCCAAACACAAACTCGATTACATTTTGTGTTTGTGCATGTTCCTCATTATGGAGTTCTTGTTCAGGTGTGTGTGCATTTCTGATGGGTGTCATCAGCCACGGCTCCAGAGCATATCCAGCATCCCTCACTAGGTGACCATCAGGGATGTCCCCATTGGCAAATGTCTGGTACAGTTGTGACAGATGCCAGATATGGGAATCATGGTAGCTTCCAGGGCAGCCAGCACACACATTCAGTATTATGCCCTAGGCATCACGCACGACCTGGCAGTTGATGGAGTGGAAGTCCTTGCAGTTGATGTAGGCCCTACCCCGCTCTCCGGCTGGTGCTTTGATGTGTATGTGCGTGCAGTCAATTGCACCCACTACCTCAGGGTATTCCACTATTTGATGGAAGAGACGCATGTTGCTGGCCAATACCTCACGGGAATTGGGGAAATATACATGATCACCGACATGTGCAGACTTGGCATTCAAAAACTGGTGCAGTACCCTGGATGCTGATGCCTGTGAAATCCCCATGATATCACCAGTTGGTCTCTGGAGGGTACCTGTTGCTTGTATTCTTAGGCCAACACATACCTTGGTTTCCACTGGGATGGGTTCCCCTCTGTTGGTTCTGTGTGTGAGGCATGGCCTGCACAGCTCAACAATTTGCTGCAGGAGCTCTCTGTCCACTCTATAGCGCTACACTATCTCCAGCTCATGTAGCCCCTGGTAGGTTACCCTGGGTCTGTACACTCTTCTCCGTCTCCTCACTGTGGGTTGCTCAGTAGCATTTGCAATGGCACCACCCTCAGCATCTTGCACATGTCGCCTTATAATAGCAATGGCAGCCCCTAACATTTTTCTGTCTCAGTTAGGCTTTTTAAGTTTTCACTTCTCTTTGTAGACTGCAGTGTTGCAGTGTTTCTGCGAAAAAACATGGATGAATGTCGTTTGCAAAGTTTTAAGTGCTGGGCTGGGCTGGGATAGTGTACTGACCATGTAATTAGCTGATTCTGATTGATTTCACCTGGCAGCTCTGCTAGTTCTCCTTGGTTAACTTCCTACTACTTCCCTTCCTTCCTTTTCCCATTTCTGTTTCCACAGGGGGCAGCGCCATGCAAACAAGCGCAAACACGCGCACACAAGGGCACACACATGCACACAGGCTTACACAGGCTTACACGGGCTTAGGCAGGTGCACTTTCGCGCATACAGGCTAAGACGGCCTTACACAGGCTTACACGGGTGCACACACGTGCACACAGGCTTAGACGGGTTTACTGGCGTGCACATGCGCGCACACAGTGTAAACAGCTTTGCAAGAAACTTCAGTGATAGCCACGGTGTACACCTTCAGTTTCTGGGTTTCAGTTTAGACAACTGTGGACACGCCTCTTTCAGTCCTGAGTAACTCACAGCTACCACATGCAGCTCCAATAAGCTTAGAGTCTTTTTGATACATACCCCTTCATGATTTCTCCTATCTTCTACTCTGTTATGCCCCTAATCCTACTCTTACATTCTACGGACATGGTTCACATAGCAGGGAAATTTGGGATTAACTATCCTTATCCTCATTTGCATAAGATTGCCTACTAATGCTTGGTTACATCTCTCAGACTGAGCTTCCCCCCTTAGCAACCACTACTCAGTAGCCATGTTGTCTTCAGCCTGTCATTCACCTGCATGGCAGATGAATATTTTGTATAAAATACCTATTTGTGGCTTTTATTTTTTTTTATGGTTTTTAGAGCGCCGCACATTTGCGTGGTGCTGCTCTATGCTTAAACATCGGGGATCGAGGGAAAAAATGTATTTATTTTTTTATTTTGCAACAGATAAAAATGCCAATGGCCATATATTTGGCTGTTGGCATGCTTCCTCACCTGGATGCATCCTTTATTTGGAGCTGTCAAGGCTTCGTTTTGCTATTTGCAGAACTGTACTCAGTTGCCAACAGAGTACATTTCTGCAAATAACACTACTCTTACTCGGACAGGTTAGTGTTTCCTGGATCGCAAATTTACCTCATCTGCATAGTTTTCAGCAGCAAATGAGGTAATTTGCATAAACTAACCCTGTCTGTGCAAGAGTCGTTTTAGAAGCTCTCTTGCACGCCCCTGCCGGCTGTTCCTGGATCGCTCGGCAGACATGTTGGCTTGCTGGAGTCTTACTCTACTCTTAGACTCCATGCAAGCCTTCGTGAATCCGGGCCAATATGTATAGCAGATATATATTTATATATATATATATATATATATATATATATGGTTCTACCTGACTTCGTCGACAGCGCAGAAGACCGACAGCGGAATTCGGAGCTCCAGAAGATCGAAAACGAAGAAGACCGACGCGAATCGCGAGTGGCAGAACATCGACAATGCAGAAGACCGACACGACGGATGACAACACCAACGCCGAGGATGCCGACATGGGGAAAGGCTGTGTGAGTATGCGGTAGTGACGGACGTTAAGTCTGAGGCAGGTAAGTGTGGAGATTGACGGTCTGTGGGGATAGGGGTGGGTTAAGTGAGTTAGGGTTAGGGAGCGATAGGGGTGGGTTAAGTGAGTTAGGGAGCGATAGGGGTGGGTTAAGTGAGTTAGGGTTAGGGAGCGATAGGGGTGGGTTAAGTGAGTTAGGGTTAGGAGCGATAGGCGGGTTAAGTGAGTTAGGGTTAGGAGCGGGTAGGTAAGTGTGCGATAGTGACGGACCTTAGGGTTAGGGTAAGGTTTAGTGTGGGCTTGTAAGGATTTTGGTGTGCTTGTGTTGTGTGTGTGGTTTGTGGAATGGGGATGTGTTTTGTTTTTAATAATTGTTATTGTGGTGTGTGCAGTGTATGGGGTTTCGTGTTTGTGTACCGTCGGTTATTTCGTTGTCGGTTATGTGTGGTTTCGTGTTTATGGACTGTCGAATATGTGGTGTCGGTGATGTGGTTGTCGGTGTTGTGTGGTTTCGGCTATGTCAGGTAGAACCATATATATATATATATATACAAATATATGTATATATAGTATACTAAATTTATACCCTGCAGTATTATGTTTGCTGATACACACACACACACACACACACACACACACACACACACACACGCACACACAGACACACACAGACACACACACACACACACACACACACACACACACACACACACACACACACACACACACACACACACACATGAATGTGCTACAAATGGTTGGGAGCCTCAAGCTGAGGCAATTTTGTTATGTAGACAGACTCCTAGTGTTGAGTGGGACTATCATGCTGTCATGTGGTTCTTGATATTTTATTTTTTTTTTAGATTGACAGATCCATTAGTGGGATGCTGCCTAAAAAACAACTATAGGGGGCTTTAAGATCTTTATCCAGTATGTTGAAACCTTGGAATGAGTGATGCAAGCCACCAGTGAGGCAAGTGGGGTTGTTCAGCAAATCATCTGAAGCTGACAATTATGAAACATAAAAACCAACAAAATGCACTGGACATGTAGAGGAAATACTTTAATGAATGGAAACCAATTATTTTTTCTTTGTACGTCATTCTTGGGAAAGGAAGGATTCGGCTCAATACCAGGACCTTTCCTGCATTTGTGACATGTTTGTGAGCTTGGAAATGTCTCCCTATCCCTCCAGATTTACATGCCAGGTAATTTTCTCCCATATACCTAAATGTAAATGCCATTGTTAAATATTCAGAGTCTGGGAAGATAATGTGCAGTGAAATATTATTTTGTATTATCATTTACCAGTTACTGACCCCACAGCTTTCAATTTCTACTAATTCTAACACCTCCTTCAATATCCTGATATCCCTTACTGCTTTTATTTACAGGGAAATTTCAACTTGGAATGAAGCCAATTTTCAGCAGAGGCCTTTGCAGAAATGTGCCAGATGCAGGTCTTTGTAATGTGGTAGGAACTAGAGCAAGCCCACACAAATGCAGTGAAGACATACAAACTCCACATAGAAGGCACCCCAGCTGAGAATCAAACCAGCGAACCACTTGCTGTGGGGTGACAACACTACACCTATTATTTGTTCATCTACTTACCTGTAGCTTTTCTTTTGTTAATAATTCTAACATCCCTTTTACACCCTCATTGTCTCACTTTGACCTTAAAGATAATTTTTTAAATAAGCTGCTAGCATATTTAGCCTTGATTGTGTAATTGAAATAAGTTTAATATAACTTACTTATGTAGTATTTTGTGTGACAAAGATATAGAAACATTGACTTTTTTCATTTTACTTTTGTTGCAAAAAATGTGCAAGCTTAGATTGCTCTGTGGCATAGAGAGAAACAGTAAACTTCTCTTCCCTTGAAGCTCACAATTCTATGAAAACACACTGAAACTCATAATTCCCTGAAAATGTACTGAAACTCAAACTCAAAATTCCATCAGCATTATGGTAGTTTGTGTAAACTAGAGGATTCATGTTTTTTATGTCCAATGAAACTCACAATTCCTTCAGCAGTCTTGCAGATGATGTAAAGGATTCAGGATCCTGTCCCCTGTAACCCAATTACAGGGTGAAGCTTGATTAAGTTAATTGACCAACCTGCCTCCCCCAGCTAAGGTAATACATACCATAACTCTCAACCTCTAAGAACAAGAAATGTGGGCATAGTCTAAAATAATGGGGGGACAATGGCCCAAAAATAGGGATAGATTTTAAATATTGCTGTCATAGACTTAGGAAGTTGCTAGAATAACATGATTTGTCTTAGCATGCATTATCTGAAGGAAATGAAGTCTGAAACTCAAATGTATGACATTTACTTATTTCAGTCTTCAGTGATTTGCCAGAAAATCACAAAATTTATGAGGAATAGGACAAAACTATTAGACAAAAATCTGGACAGTTGAGAAGTATGCATACCTCTCAACCTCTTAGTGCCTTAGTGCAACAAATCTGGACAACGCCTAAAATAATTGAGATACACTTGCCCAAAAATAGGGATAGATTTTAAATATTGCTCTTTTTGACTAAGACATTTGGTAGAATAACAGGATTTGTGTTAGCATGCATTTTTCTAAAGGATATGAAGTCTGAAACTCATGTGTAATTATTTAGTGCCTACAATATTCTGTGAATTGGCAGGAAACCACAACGTTTATGAGAAACAGACCAAAATTATGAGGCTAAATCTGGACAGTTGAGAGGTACAGTATGTTAAAAATTCACCCCACCCACACACACCCCTACCTTCTCTCTACTCTCACACAGCAACACACATATACGCACAACTACTCTCTCACACAGCAGCACACACTTTTTCTTTCATATAGCGAAGAATGGCTAGTTTAAATTTTACAAACACACACACACACACACACACACACACACACACACACACACACACACACACACACACGTATACACCTTCTCTTTCATACAGTGACACACACAATTTATCCTTCATACAAACAGAACGGCTAGTTTAAATTACACACACACACACACACACACACACACACACACACACACACACACACACACACACACACACACACACGCAAACTCTCTCTCTCTCTCTCATATGAACAAAATGTCTCATTTATATTATATACACACACACACACACACACACACACACACACACACACACACACACACACACACACACACACACACACACACTTTCTCTCTCATACAGAAATAGAACTGCTAGTTTAAATTACATACACACACACACGCACACACACACACACACACACACACACACACACACACACACACACACACACACACTCACACACACACACACACACACACACACACACACTTTTTCCTCTAGTTTAAAGTACTTAAACACACACGCTTTCTCTCTAGTTTAAAGAACACACACACACAGACACTCACACACAAATGCACATACATGCACACACTCTTACCTTTTCTTTTACAGAACGGCTTAGTTTAAATTCCACTCACGAGTGTAGAATGTGCTTATTTCCATGGTGAAGTGTGTTTGGGTGCAGCACACAAATGGTTCTCCTTAAAGGAAAATATGCCACCACTGTGTTATAAAGAAGTTTTTTTTTTTTTTTTTTTTTTTTTATGTGTACTGCTTGATCCTGCTCTGCGGGCTGGTCAGGGACAGCCAAAGGGCCGGATGTTGCTCAGGGGCCATACAGTGCATGGGTCAGCAGTAGTACACTAGATAAAAGTCTGAATTGTCATAGTTACAATTCTCATGCATATCACACATGAACACCACTTTTTATTTCATCCAAGCAAACTGAAAACTAATCTGATCCAAAGAGAATGGAAACATTTGCTGATTCCCTTATCGGTTTTGGTAGTATATGATAAAACCTTTAGGAATCCAGTTCCATCCTATGTCTATTTTTTCTTGGACTTGGGGAGATCAACCATGTGCATATTTTATGAGGAGTTGTAAACTGCTCATTTTGTTGCAGAGATGGAAATCAGTTCATGGGTTTATAGCATCAGCTCCCAAAGCAGTTAAAAACATAGGGATTCAAGTATATTTATGTATGCATTTATATATACACATATATGCTTGTTTTTTGTGGATTGCCATGTTATGTTGTGTAGGTTCATAGGTAGTTACTAGGTATGCAGTCTAGGAGACCATTATGGAGCCTATCCCAAATGATCAATTCCTCTAAAGCACTGTCTGGTTAAGTGACTTCCTCAGGCCAAAGAAGACTAAGGCAATCAAACCCTGTACCACAGGAAGTAGCTTTTTAACAGATAATCACCTTAATCCTTTGCAGTAACTAGATGCTAGTGTCTACATGTTTTCTTCTTGTTTTTCTTTTGTTTTATTTCCATGCTTTTTGTGAGTAGAGCTGGTACTGATGGGTTTTGAATCTCACTAATGCTAATCAAATATGTGAGTACCCAGTGAATTTGTGGGGTTTATATTCTACCAATGCAATCCACCAGGTAAAGATAATGGTCTGGCGCAGGAGGAATAGTCTTGATTCACACTACATTTGCCCAACAGTTAAAAATGGAAGAAAGATGTGCTCACAAGACTATTTCAACAATCAGTTCATAAAATGCAGCCTACCCCCAGGAGCATGCACAGAGTATATTTGACATGGATCTGTTTACTGGGTGGACAGTATTTAATATGGTGAGCTAAGCGTAACTATACATGATCTTTTTTTCTGTGTATGCAACTAAGGTAAAGCACATTACAATTAAAAAAATCACATAATAAAGATACTTGTACAAAATGAATAGGCAATACATAAATGAGCTTTATTTAAGCAAATATCTGAACAGATATCAGTGAAGAGATCATGAGTATAAGCTTTCAACATCACCCCAGTTTAGACTACATATAGGCTGCTTACAGAACTGTGTTTTTGGCCTAGTATACCATGCCCCATTCTCTCCAGTCTGTCTCTCCTTCTCTTTGTCTCTCTCTGTAAAATACAATGTGCTCTGTTGACCTCTACCCATAAAGCCTTTTCACACAAGTTAGTACTATTTTCACACTCATGCACATACATGTAAACCCAATTCTCAGGAAATACTGGAATAATTTTTCAATTCTCCAAACCTTCTTCTTGGCACAATAGTACTGCCACCACTCTAGAATGACCAGGGACCTCAAGTGACCTACTGTTCTTGATTAAGCTAAAACTGAAATCATACACATTAATATTTTTACCATAATCTGTTCTCTTTGACTTTCTCTGGTCTGATCTTGTTATTTATTCATCTATCCCACAGTGTACATCCTACTACCCATCGCAAGCATTTATCTCCCTCACCTCTAACTTCCTCAACCACTCTGTTTTTACTGCCAAGGATTCTGTGCCATATAGAAATACTGGTCTCACCACTGTTTTGTACAGCTTATGTTTTTAATTCATAGGCATTCTTCTTTTGCACACTACCCCTGGCATTCTGTGATAATTGGCTCCATAACCTCTGATTCTAGCTTTGGCATCCTCATTCAAGCTTCCCTTCTCCTCAAACATTGGTTCCAGATACCTGAAGTTGTTAACCTGTTCCACCATTTTCCTTCTATCTCAGTTTTCAGCTTCTCTTAATTTCCCTCATTTGCTGCCATTACAACTGTCTTGCCTGTTCTGTTTCTTCCCATGGGTCTTCAAGTTTTCATTCCATTCTTTTTGCTAAAGCTCTTGTTCAGCACCTGCTTATAATGGCACATTGCCTGCATGCAGCAGGTGTGTTGATCTGTCTTCTTCAACCAGTTTGCTAATGTAGCTCATCATCAGTATGAATAGCAGTGAGCTGTGAACATAGGGCTGAACTCTGCTGTACATCCACTCCCATTAGGATCTCCACTGTGAATGTGAACACTGTTTGTACTTGTGTAATTTGGTCTTTGTATATAGTCTGTTGTAATTCTACCAATGGTTTGGGAGCATTAAATCATCAAAGGACTGCTAAAAATAGCTTTCTTGGGACCTTGTTATATGCTTCTCCAAGTCTATTTATGCCCAGTATCCTCCTCTCTAGCTTATTCTCTACTATCTGTCTCACTGCAAACATTGGGTCAGTTGTGCTGCATCTAGACCTGAATCCAAATTGCTGATTTCCCATCTTACTTTCTAATACTCTGCATATTAATTTATTAATCACCATCTCCATCACTTTCATGCAGTGTCAGGAGTTTGATACCTCTGTACTGCCCACAGCCGTGAATGCCCTCCTTCTCTTTATTCATTAGTACAATTAGTTCTGAAGATTTGTGAGACTCAGAAAGAAGGCAAAATGAAACAAGGACCCTCAGCCAATAAATGCATGTATTATGTGAACGAAAGCCAGCATCAGTTAAGCATGACTGTCAAAGAAGGTAGTAGTCTGTCACTGAATCAAAAGAGGTGGCAGCAGTTGACAGAACACCCCAACCCACATAGAAAAATGGAAACAGGAGTTTGATGATGAGTTTTTTCACCTGTAGTAGATCCTAATGATATAGTTGAGTAGATATGGGAGCCACGGCTTGTTGGCTTACAGTGGTAAATGATAACCCATCTTTCAGATAATAAATAGTAATCCATCCCAACCCCTTTTTTCCACTTTTTGCACATAGGGTTGGGGTGTTACTTCAACAGTGACAATCACCTAGTGCCACGGTTTACAGTGCTGTCTGGATAGCCCTACAGTGGTAGTTCTTACACACCATGTACACTCACACCTATGGCCAATTTAGAGTATCCAACCTACCTATTGCATGTCTTTGGAAGGTTGGAGGAAACCCATATGAACAAAGGGAGGACATGCAAGCTCCACACAGAAAGCACCCCAGCCAAGAATCAAACCAGAGAACCTCTTGCCGTAAATCAACAACACTATCCACTGTGCCAAATAGCAATAATGCATAGAAAAAAAATCTAATAGAGCAAAGAGAACAAAGAACAAAGAACATTTATTTAAACAATAAGGCAGACAGTGCAGCCTTAGATTAAATATGCAGCAGAATAAGAAAGAGCATATGGAATGAGAAAAAAACACAAGGAATATCAAAGTAACAGTTAGTTTCACAGACTGAAATATTAAAGAAAAAAGACTAACTAGGCTAGTTATATGCATCTCATTAACTAATACTTAAAGAGTTCATAGCAGATAACTAGGAGAAATTGCAGACAACAAAGTGGTTCCCAATATATTCCATGCAGGAAAAAAAGACTAAGATAGAAAAAAAACAGCCCAAAGTATTTCAACATTCCAGTTCTTCAGCTTTATTTCCCAGAACTAATTGCATCATTTTCTTTCTTTTTTTTTTTTCTTTTTTTTTTTTTTTTTTTTTTACAAACTTTACTTCAGCTTCATTTAGTAGTCTGCTCTTTTATAGCAAAGCAAATAAACTAGTTGCTTCACCAGTAAAGGACAAGGATTTACTTACTTCATCCAAAACAACAGGAGCTACCAAACCCCAGATTTCTTAAATGCCTGCTTTTTTACAGTTCTAGTCATCCACTTCTTTGAAGTTCACTAGCGCACCAGCCACAATAAGTCACATTTATATTTCAAACAAGAATTTCATTTGTTACCATCCATTCATCTCTGTATATATATATCTATATATATATATATATATATATATATATATATATATATATATATATATATATATATATATATATATATATATCTATATATATATATATATATATATATATGCATATTTTAAATTATATATGGGTTTACCTCAGAAGACTGAGAAACCAAAAGACTGAATCGCAAAATACTGAAAACATTTTTAATGCAGGGGCAAACCCTCCTGCACCCCTCTTGTGTGGGGCTGCACCCCCCACTCCCCCTGCTATTTATGTATACCAACTCCAAGATTGCACAACAGTGGAGAAGGGACAGATTCCATTATTCAGTATTTTGAGTTTTCAGTATTTTGAGACTCAGTCTTTTGGTTTTTCATTGTTCTGAAGTAGACCCATATTACACACACACACACACACACTTATATATATATACATATATATATATATATATATATATATATATATATATATGGGACCCCTGCATTTGTTCAAAATTTCAAATGTTCGAAACTCATATGGCAGACACCATATGAGCGAACATTTGAAAGGCTTACAAATGATAGCAGAGATCCCGCTACAGTACAGAACTGGGAGATTCACCTTTCCTGCACTGTAGTGCAATCTCGAGTGAGAATATTTAAGTAGCAGGAGATGTTGGAGGTGCAGGGTGGCTTGTCCCCCTGCATATATGTTTACAGGTAGGTAAATGGTGCTATTTCAGGATGTCGGTCTTTAGGAATGTTGATCATATGGTGTCGGCCATATGAAGGTCAGCATTCTGAACAGTCGACATTCTGAAGTAGACCCATAAATATATATATATATAACTGTTTTCTTCTCAGCTTAAGGTCCCTAGTCAACATTAAATGCTTTTGAATTGTGGGAGAATGACAAATTGGTGTTTATGTTTAGACTGTGAAGGAAACCCAGTTTTAAAGTTTTTTTTAGATCATGCTCACAGAGCAGAAGGTTGTCAGACATTATTAGATTTTTTTTCATTTCTGTGTTTACACTTTTTTCCATATATTTCTATTGCGTTATATCTGTCATCTTTTCTTATGGTGTTTTGACACAGAAAGGTGTTTTTAAATGGATGACAGATTTTTTTCAAGAGGATTGCCTGAGTGTTATTAGAGAAGAAAGAGGAGAAGGGGATTTGACTATTAAGAGGGCTATACTAGGTGAGAGAGAAAACAGACAGATAAGGTTGATAGCTGGTGCAACTGCAGGGAGAAACAAAGAACAAATCTCAGAACTGCAGAAGTAGCTATGTAACATGCAATGATTGAGGCCACTGTCCAAATGGTGACAAATCAGTGGACAACAGCAGTGCAGCAGAGATTTGTGGAACTTGTGAAGAGACAACAATGTCCATGTCTCCTTTCCATGTACTAAGTAACCATCTAATGATTCAAATCACTAGATGCAAAGAATTGTCAAAATACTGATGTAGCACTCAGAGCATTGGATGCATTGGGAAATGGAGAGTCACTTGAAGAAATGCAAATTTTTTATTATCATAATGGTCTGCATCTGGCAGGTAGAAGACATTAATTCCTATGTGAATAGCAGTGTTTCCACAGATGCATTTGAATTACAAAATGAGGTATGTACAGAAAAGCATCAAGGAAAGTTGATATTTGCTGTCATGACATTGAAAGTAGTTACTGATACAAACATCAGTAGCATACACCCAGCAAATGAGTAGGAAAAAAAATCAAAAGAAACCTGAAGAAAAGAAAGGTAATATATGTGTGAAGCAAACTATCAGGGCCAAGGAGAAAGGTAATGAATATCAGTACCCTGATGTTGTGAGTCTAGATAAAAACTACTAGAAGTAGTGGCTGTTTTGGGACATCAATGTTTTGATACTGTGGTTGTAAAACACACAGAAAATTATAAATAGGATGTAAACACGTTAAGTTATGTGTAGAAGCAATCCTCAGTAGATGAGATGGAATTATGTCTACTAAATAAAGAGTGCAATTAGAAGAAATGGTGGTCTGATGTTATTTTAACAGGACTGCTTTGAGGGTAGTGGGTTCCACCTGAACCTTCAGTGATTGTCTAAGACTTTTGCCTGGGGCCATGTGGATATTTAAACTGGTTGGGTGCACAGCTTGGCAGTATTTGGGGCTGAACTGCACACTATGTTATATTGCACACCCTTAAAAGAAAATGGCGTGGAGAAGAACATGAGAAATCTAGTGTTTTAGGAATCCCTTTTCTACTTGGGATGCACTGCTCTGCACTTTGGGAGGATTCCTGTTTGAGCTGCCTATCTGAACCTACTTTCACTGTCTGTTAACTTACTTTTTGTGAGAACAATTTAACTGTCACTGATTGGTTGGCTGTTGTTTCTCATGGATTTTTAAATCAGATTGACTGTACATCTTAGCAATCTTTCTAGCTGAGCTGGAGATTATCCTTCAATATACATTCTAAAAAGACAGCGGAGGAGAGAAAAAGATGAGTAGTCTACAGGCCAGTTCAGCGAATAGCCATCAATGCCTACTTTTTGCAATGTAAATGCTATTTTACTTCTCCCTCTTTTATTAACTGTAAAGTATTACAAACCCAGTAACAGGAAGATGTCTCTGTTTCCCTGATAGATTTATGTTGACAAAGTGAGGATGGGACTATCCTTAATGAATAATCTTTCTCAAGACTATATGGTAAGGATAAGACTATAATCTAATAAGGGCACTGCTCCATGCTGTGCTTCTTTATCCCTACAACATTTGTGATTCTCCATCTGATTATGGATTATCCTAGACTTAATCATGTTGACTAATGTCGCCAAAAATGAGCATGGGTATTTGCCGGTGATAAGTGGGCTGAGGATCTCGCCTATTCTGACCTACACCAGAGACGCGTGCTAATGGTTACTAAGATGTACAATCATCCTAAAATGTATAATAATCCTGATTTTAATAATCCAGGTGAAACAAGACACAACCAATCAGTAAAGGTTCAGTTGTAATCTGTTTCTCTGAAACGAATGCCATGAATGAAGAGGTTTGCCTTTTAACTCACAAAAAACAAGTTAACAGATAGTGAAAGTATGTGTCCCAATTAGGTTCACAGGTTCACAGGTATATACTAGGCTAACAACCATCATGGCCTTTGTAAGCCTAGCATCCCAACCCAATTTTATCCCCATGTAACATGAACATCTATTTGAAGGGGTATGTTAGTTAGAGGATTCCTAAAGATTTAGTTTAAGGGGGTATGACAGTTAGGGAATACTTACTGTCAGCCTCTGTCCATTAGATATATAGGGGTCAGACTCTGCTTTAAATGGATAGGAAGCCTATTCCAGAGTGTCAGGATCCTTTGAGACACATATATATTATATTAGCATATTCTATTTATGTTGCAAGCAAAGTTTCATTCCTTGGATTTAGTTATTCCGGTGCAGTTTATTTTGTGGATGTGCAAAAGGTCCATCAAGGCTTGATCTGAGGGTCACTTATATGCCATGTATAGATCACTTCTCTGTAACCTGTAGGAAACTGAGTATAGAGATAAAGTTTTAGGGTCCCTTATATGCCATGTATAGATCACTTCTCTGTAACCTGTAGGAAACTGAGTATACAGATAAAGTTTTAAGGTGATCTGCATAGCGCAATGTGTTAATACCAGGGATTCTCTTGGTGAGGAACCTCTGTGGGCATTCCATCTGTTGCATATACCTGGTCAGGTACACACTGAAGGGGACATTGCACTCAATGATGGGTCTGATAAGGGCTGAGTAAAGTGATACTATAACTTCTTTGGACCTGGATACCATACCCTTACTTATAAGTGGGGCAATATAGAGTGATTTTCTTACTACCTTGGTTATGTGTTGGTCAAAGGTCAGATTACTGTCTACATATATTCCCTTAATCCTTAAATGATGGGTCAACCCTTAGGGGTGTCATATCAATACAGTAATTAACTTGTTTACATGTTTTCCCAAAAAGCACTATAACGGCCTTCTTGGCATTGAGTTTTAGTATGTGATTTTGGCACCAGTCATTTGTATTAGACCCTTTTGCAGGATGTTAGTGTCATGGAGAGATTCTGTGATAGCTCCCAATTTGCAGTTGTCTGTGAACTTGGTGAGCCAGAGGTCCTTGACATTAGCCTTGATCTCTGAGACCTAGATGTCAAACAGGAGTTGGCTCAATTCTAAGCCCTGAGGTACTCCACTGATGACTGGTCTCCTAGTGGAGGTGGTCTCACCAAGCTTGACTTTTTGGGTCCTATCTGTGAGCCAACTGGTTACTTAGTGGGTTATGTAGGGATTTCCAGTATGATCAGTGAGTTTGTCAACAATACCTGAGTGGAGAATTATATTGAATGCCTTAGTCAGGTCTAGGTAGATGGTCCTTCTCAAACAAGTCTACCAGATTAAAGGACAACCACGGGGTTCTGTTATTAAATGTTCAACCTTCCTTTCCTTTTTCCCTATTTATTGCCCTTGCTCTGAATAAACAACAGCACAGCATTTAAAATATTTTAAATTTACCGTTTCTCTCCACTAGAACAGTACCTTACTGTACTGTGGTGATTTTACTTGTAAATTTTTTTTATCCCACCCTGGAAAAGTCTCCAATTCACTGATGTCATCAAGGTCACTGAATACAGGCAGTTTTCTGGCCAATTCCCTCTCCAAACTGATATCACCATGATAGTCCTAAAAACCCACCCATGCTGTAATGTCACAGCTCCCTGATCCTTCCCCTACCCCATACAGAAAGTAAAGGCTAGAACATGGAAACAGGACATAAGTCAAATTTTCTGCTGTGAGCTGTCAGTCACAGCAGGTAACAGCTCAAATTAACCTTAGCACTCTGACAGCTAGGGAAGTTAGGTGTGAAGGGGTATGGGAGACGAGTCAAAGTAGTACAATTCAGGCTTCACAGAAAAGCTGCAGTTTAGCCATTTTAAAAAGCAGCAGTAAAAAGCACTTTGAAAGTCTGTTCTGTGGCATTTGCACTGTTTGTGTTTTAAGTAGTCATTGAATGGCATGAAATGTTACTTAAAACTAACTGACTGAAAGACAGCAGTGTATGCGTATAAAATCAAAGCAGTGACAGGGGTTTTAGGAAAAAAGAGGCCTGTGTGATGTAACTTTTTACAGACGAACACTGTATTGTGGGATAAGTAGAGGCAGACTAAACAATCAGAATTACTTCAAGATGCCATACCCCATGTGGTCAGACTCAGAAATTACATATACAAATATCTAAAAACCTCTAAATAGTCACAGGGTTGTGTTAAAATGTAGGAAACACCAAACTATGATGAAATAAACATGCTTTTTGAGTCTGTGGGTGTGGTTATCCTTTAAGTAGGCATGCACTGGGATGGGTCCAGTGTCTGTAGGTTGTCAGTATCCCTACTGATCGTTTTCATGCTAGTTTGTTCTATGGCTTTGCATATTAGATTACTCAGACTAATGGTTCTGTAGTTTCTGAGATCAGTTGATGGTCCAACATCGTAAATAGAGATAACCATTGCAATCCTCCATTCATGTGGTATGTAACCTGTTTGAAGCTATAGCTGAAAAAAGTGATTCAAGTGATCCTGAGAGGTCATGTTTCAAGATATTTACAAGGCAATCCATGATATTGTCTGGGCCCACTAAGGCTATGTTTTTTGGCCTTAGCAAGTGCGGGCAAGACCTACTTCCTGCTAATAGATTGGGGGAGGTTATTCTATTAGGGATTTCATGTCTGGTGAAAGGGGGTAGTGGGGTGAGAAGTTAAAGCTAAATTTGTCAGACACAGATTCACTATGTCACTGCACTTTGTAGGTGGTACCATTTTGTAAGTTACCTTTAAAATTTTGGACATGCCTGTAAAAGGTCTAGTGGTTGTCTTTAGCCAGAGTGGCTGTCTTAACCCAATAATTAGCCTTGCTGGCTTTAAGTAATCCTTTTAATTTCCTGTTTATCTTAATTAGTGAAGTGAGCTCTTATCATTCTGAGAGTTGATCTTTTGATTTTGGCCTTGACTTTTTTTCCTTTTTTTACATACCCAGTTAAGGTTAGGATTCCACAGGTGTGGTTTGTTTTTGGCTTATTTCTGGTAGGTACAGCAGCGTCTGTGCAGCAATTTATATAGTTGTACAAGGTTTCTGTGAACAATTCCACATAGATTGTTGTGAACTCAGAGTTTGGTTAGGAATTTAATTTTGAAAAACTGTCTCTTAATAGGATGGAGTCTACTTTAAAATAGCTCCTAACTGTCACAGGTTTTGTTGGGTTTTCCAATATACTTCTTATTTCAAAGGAGGCAGCTTTGTGATCTGATTTCACCAGTGAGGATGTGACACAGGGTGGGGCACAGAATACTCCTGCATTGGTAAATACGAAGTCCAATATATTTGAACTTCTGTTTGGAGCATGCACTATCTTATCAAAATTATTTGTTTTAATAAAGTCCAGGAAATGCTGTGCCTGCAAGTTGAAGGCAGTGCCTTTTACTCAGTCTATAGATGGGTAATTGAAGTCTCCTATGAACATGAGTATTTGGCTGGATGGTTAGTGCCTCCAGTAGGTCTAGGTACAAGTTATGAGATTAATGGGGTATAGACCTATAGCTTGCTAGGATATGGCAAGTGACTTTATAGCAATTTGTATGTGGATGAACTCAAGGGCATCATCCAGTTTAACCAACCTAGAGGTATAGTTGCAGCCAATGTAGATAGAGACACTTCCACATTTAATACCTGTCTGTGCAGCTGATGGTCTGAATGCATGGAAAACACTGACGCCTTGCACTGCCAGAGTACTTTTTGTGGCATTAAACTACATCTCGGTAATGGCACAGCTGTCCATATTCTTCATAGGAAGGAGAACTTGTAGGCTTTGGAGATTCTTGTTAAGGCTCTTAGCACACTGAGCAGTAACATCTTTAGGTCCATTTGGGTTTCATTGGCCATGTAAGTAGTTTTGTCAAATTGTCATTGCCTAAAAAGGCTCTAAGGGGGTGGATAATGTTTTGCCAATATATGGAAGCCTGGGGAAACAGGTACAGAACAAAGCAACATGGTTTGTTAACCATGGCCTCCTATGCTGACAAATATTGAATCCTTCTGGAGTGACACCAGAAACTAAGACATTTGTTAAAATCAATTATTTTTTGTTCATACTGTGGCATCATCCGTGGCAAAGGTAGAATGCTGTTCTATGCAAGACACATACCCAGCTGGCTAGAGTGTGCCCGCCATAAAGCCTAGCAGCCCTGGGCCAATAAGCTACTGTCTGGCCGGTGTCCAGTTGCCCAGCTTTGGTTATGTGATTTAGCTCTGCTGTGCTAAAACTGGATATAAAATCAATCAGCCTAACAAACATGAACTAAGAATTGCTACAGTCAATGTAGGTTCAGTGACAAGATGCAGATTGGAAGTGGATGACATGATAGTAAGGAGGAGGATGGGCATCCTATGTATCCAGGAGTCAAGATGGATGGACAGTGCAACAAAGCCGCTTGGCTTGAGATCCAAAGTCTGCTATTCAGGAGGAGGGCAGATTAGAAATAGTATGATAATTGTGCTGAGAGAGAGGCTTTAGAAGACAGTGAGTGATGTCATCAAAATCAGTGACAAACTCATGGCAATAAGACTCCAGTGTAAGGATTTGGACACTATTCATAATTTCAGCCTATATCCTACAGCAGGGCTGTGATAGTGAGGAAAAGAGTACATTCAGACAACACTTGCAGGATCTACTAGATAAAGCAGGACAACACAAATTGGTGTTGATAATGAGTGATCTGAATGCACATATCTGGGCAGAAATAACAGGATATGAGGACTGACTGGGTCTACAAAGGTGTGGTTACACAAATAAAGAAGGACAGGCCATTCTTGACTTCTGTAAGGAAAATGGCTTGATGGTGGCAAACACATGGTTCAGCAAGAGTGACAGTCACAAGGCCACATACAGGAGTGGCCAACAAGCAACTTAGGAAGTTTACTTCTAGTAAGGAAAGGGCACTGGGGTAGAATCAGTGATGAAAAAGCCATCACCAGTGAAACAGCTGACCCACAGCATAAACCACTGACTGCCAAAATCAACTTTAAAAAGTGGTCAGACAAGTCGCTAAGGTCAACAGAGAATAGGCTGAAGATCTGGAAGATGACTGGCAAGAAAGCACAAGATTTCTAGCAATTACTCAGGGCTCTAGCACCTCAAGAAGAGGAGAAAATAGATATGTAGAATAAAAATGGCAGTGCCTGAAAACAGCATATTTGAGGACTATAGAACAGATATGTGATTGAGCCAGGTATGGAAATAAGGTACGCAAGGAAAGCTGGTGTTGGAATGCAGAAGTGCAGGAAGTCATTGTGATATAGGGAAATATTAACGGCCCATCTATCTGGAATTTTGTAAATAATTCTATGTCACTTGTGAATATTGATATGATTTATATAGAACTGTATGTTATGTACTGAGCTAAAATGTAACCACAGTATGCCCTACTGATTTAGAACAGAAACACATATAAACTATATACCTGTGGAAATGTATGTTTTAACAGTAGAAAGAAGAACATACAGAGTTAACTTACAAAACGTCAAGAAAATAAATTGAAATTGAGTTGCTTTACAATTGTGCTATAAAAGTTATCTCTCAGTTTCAGTGTAGCAGACGCAGTGTCTAGAGCTAGAAGTTTTTGTATTGCCTTAGAAGAGATGTAATTGCTAGGTTTAAAATGAAAAAAATGTTTCATTGTTTTATGACTTCCAAGATCTGCAAACATCTGAGAGATATGCATTTTTAACACACCGATGTCAATTTCTGTTAGTTTCTATTTTAGTCTGTGAGCTGAAGTCAGATGACAAAAAGTGATGTCATCCAAGCTAACCCAGAAGTAATATTTGATACTGATTTAAGAACTTTCTCAGAAAGAGACTGTGCATTTTGTATTTTGTCTTGGACCTAGCAAGAACATCCACTCATCGTCATCATATGCACTTGCCTTGCTGTAAGTACGATTTAGGGCATAGTCTCTCTTTTAGATATAGATAGGAATGAAGTAAAGATTAATTTAGATGTTTTCTGTATTTATGTGAGACTGTCTTGCAATTATGTCTTAAAATCTTTCCTGTGATTTTTGAATTCTTAAGTTACTGTGTTCCTTGACTGAGTATTGTTTGTTTTTTTATTATTTATTATTAAATATATTTAAACCTATCTTTGTGGCTGATATTTGTGAGACAAATTTACACTCTTAGAGTACTTGCATATGCATTTGGTGACACTGTACAGGCCACACCTAAATAGCCTTGCAAGTTTTGGTCAGACTACCATTTGGATAATAGTAACATTACATAGTAGTATTCAACACCCATTGTAAGGGCCTTATAGTGGCTGATAAGTAGGGGTTGGTGGCAGTGGAAACTACCTCATAGCCTGGGCAGAAGGGAGCATAGCTAGTAAACCTGTGTCAGCCTTCCCCAGGTGTGCGTGTGTGTGTGTGTGTGTGTGTGTGTGTGTGTGTGTGTGTGTGTGTGTGTGTGTGTGTGTGTGTGTTTGCGTGCGTGCGTGCCTGTGTGTGTGTGTGTGTGTGTGTGCTTGTATATAAACCAAATCTGAAAGTATGTGTGTGTGTGTGTGTGTGTGTGTGTGTGTGTGTGTGTGTGTGTGTGTGTGTGTGTGTGTGTCAGCTATTTGGGCAGGGACACGAAGCACTGGTTGGACAGAGAGGGTGCTGGAGTTCATGTCTTGGCTCCTCAGCTGAGATCTTAACCCTATAGCTGTACCAGTGGGGAGTCTTATTGGGGATCTGGATAGAGTGGGAGAAACCATCCATAGACTGACTGTGATCTCTGTGTGTTCTTAAGGGAAATTGCAATTACTGTGTGTGTACTTGTCATCCTCCCAGTGTGTACGTCCCCTAGCTGTTCCCAGTGGTGAGGACTGAGGGTCCTTGATTACTGGGCCAGTGCAGGGACATCACAGTCATCAAAAGAAAGAAAGGCAGCAGGAAGAAGTCATAGACTGAAAAGACTCACCAGTCTAAAATGGAATACTGGTTGGCTAAAAAAAGGCTAAGAGAGGAGTTGCAGTAGCAAAGAACAAGGCATTAGAGGCTCTCTACAAGCTTCTAGAAAGTGACTCAGTATATGGCACAAAGAATTTTATCTGATTGCAAGGCAAAGACAGAAAAATAAAAAAGATACTCAGACACCCTTCATAAGGGATGCCAACAACAACCTGCTCTCCAGTCCATGGGACATCAAAGTAGATAGGAGTACTTTCAGCAGCTTTCAAATGAAGAAAATCTGACAGCAACTGTGCTACCACAGACACAGCCTAGAATGAAAGAAGAGGAACATACCACCCTAGAAGATGTAAGAAAAGTGCTAAGGAAAATGAAGTCAGGGAAATCAGAAGGCTCAGATCAGGTCACAGCAGATATGATCAAGATGTTGGGTGACTTAGGGGAGAGTTGGCTCTTGATGGTACTCATAGCAGTATGGAGAGAAATGCATATCCCTAATGACAGGAGAAAGAACATATTAGTGCTAGTTTGCCAGAACAAAGGGGACACACACAACAGTGGGCAGTACAGACGTATGAAACTCCTGTCACACTGTATGAAAGTTTTTGGAGAGGTTGACTGATATACAGATATCTAGAGTAGTATAAAGTAAAATAGGAGATGAGCAGTTCAGATTCAGATCATGATACAGCACAACTAACCCAATGTCTGCAGTAATACAAATAGTTGAAAAGAAGCTGGCATTCCTAGACTTGGGAAAATTGTATGACAAAAGTCCCAGGAAAGCTGATTTGGGCAGTCCTGTGATTGGTCGAAGTCCCAAAAACATTGGTAGAATTAGTGCAGATTATGTACAAGGACTCAATCACTCAAATACAAACAGTGCTCAGTCTCACAGATGGGTTCCCAGTTGAAGTGGGTGTGCCACAGGGTTCAGCTCTGAGCAAACTGTTCATACTGGTGATAGACTGCATTTGTAAACAGGTCAGCGGAGACAGATCATCAAAGTTGGTGTATACAGACAATGTGGCATTACAGGGAGACTCTGAGCCGGAACTTCAGCAAATAATAGTGGAATGGAATGCAAAACTGAAGCCACATAAGATGAAATTGATAAGACAGTTGTAATGGCAGGAAATGGGGGAAATCAGAAGAAGTTAAGAATTGAGATTGATGGGGAAATGATGGAACATGTTAATAGCTTCAAGTATCTGAGAGGGATGGCTCAGGTGAAGGGAAATCTGAATGAAGAGGACAAAACTAGAATAGGAGAGACTAGAGTTGCAGGGGTAGTTTATGACAGAAGAATGCTAAAGAAGCTTGTTAAGGTAACAAATAACTTTCACATGAGACAGATCAGTAGAGAGTAACAATCTCCTTTATAGGTTCATAGGTTCATAGGCAGGTACTAGGCTATCTGCCCAAGGGCCTAAGTAAGCCTAGCCAACAAAGTTCCATGGCTTACGCCAACCCAAGAAAGTTAATTTCCTGTATCCCTGTCAAGCAGAGCCACAGAAGTGATCCCCGGGGTGTATTTCCTATTTCCCATCCACTCATCAAGATTTTTCTTGAAGAGTCTTAATGAGGAACTTTGCTTGACATAGATGGGTAGCTTGTTCCAGAGTATGGAAAGTCTCTGTGACAGGAATCTACCCCTCCAGCAAGTCCTGTTTATTGTGGTGACAAGGTTTAGGTCCCTAGAACGTGTAGCTCAGAGGGATTGGGATTTCTTTAGGTGTAGCATGTCCAACAACTCTGGGTTTGACATAGCTTTATATGTTAGGCAGAGATCACCTCGGAGTAGGAGATATGCTACAGAGTAAAGTTGGAGTTTTTTGAGATGATCAGTGTAGGGCATCTGTTTGAGACCAGTAATTCTCTTTGTGTGGTACTTCTGTGGCCTTTCCAGCTGCTGCAGATGTCTTGTGAGGTACATTCCAAAAGGGACGTTGTACTCTACACTGGGTCTAATGAGTGTCGAGTAGAGGGGAACAATGACCCCTTTTTTCCTGGATGAGAACCCTTTTGTGATGAGGTGTGCTATGTAGAAGGATTTCCTGACTACTGTGGCAATGTGATTATCAAAGGAAAAACTACTGTCCACCTGGGTCCCAAGGTTTCTTATCACACATTTGGTGTTAAGAAGACTGCCGCCTATGTGGCAGTTCATGGGTGCAGAGTTTTTTACCAAAGGGCATAACAATGCACTTTTTGGCATTGAGCTTGAGGCCATGGCTCTGACAGCAGGCATCTGTCTCAGTGAGGCCCTTCTGTAGGACGTCCACATCATTTGGGGACTTGACTATAGCTCCTAGTTTGCAGTCATCAGCGAACTTCATTAGCCAGTGGCCCTCTGTGTTAGCCTGAACTTTAGAGAAGTAGACACCAAACAGAAGTGGTCCCAGGACTGAACCCTGTGGTACTCCACTTGTCACTGGTTTGAAGTCAGATTTGGAGTCTGCAACTTTTACTGTGGGTTCTGTCAGTAAGCCAGTAAGCAACCCATCTTGTGACATAGGGATTTATACCTAGTTTAATGAGTTTAGCTATAATTCCAGAATGGGGGATGGTGTCGAAAGCCTTGGCGAGGTCAAGATAGGCTGTGTGAACCACCTTACCCTCGTCTACGGCTTTGGTGACTGCCTCAAAGTAGTTGACTAGGTTGAGGAGGCAAGATCTGCCTTTCACAAACCTGAACAGGGTGGGGTCCAGAGTTTGGAGGTTACCAATGTCTTTGTTTATGAATTCCATGATCATACATTCCATGGCCTTGCAGATGAGGCTCGTCAGGCTAATAGGGCAATAGTTCCTAGGATCAGTGGTGGCTCCCCCTTTGTGGAGTGGGATAACTGTTGCTGTGCACCTTTCAGTGGGCACAAAGCCTGACGTGAGGCTATGATTGAACATGGTGCTTAGGTGGGGAGCCAGTTTGTTCTGAAGTTCGTGTAAAATGCAGCCTGGGATGTTGCCCGGTCCCATAGATGCTGTGTTTTTGGCTTTAGAGAGTGGTGCTTTTACCTGTGGAGTTGTGATTACAGGGAGTTTGCATTCTTTCTGTATAGATATGGGCCCTTTAGGGGGTGAGAGTGGGGTAAAGTTAGCACTGAATCTATCTGCCAGGATGTTGGCAATATCAGTTGGTTCTGTATTTTTTGTGCCATTGTGCTGTAACTCAGAGCAGATCTGGGTGTTGCCATTGAGATTCTTGACATAGATATAGAATGCTTTGTGGTTGTCGTTAGAATCAGTGGCAATCTTGTTTTCATAGCTAGCTTTGGAGGATCTTATAAGGGATCTCAGCTTCTTGCTGAGGCTGACCAGGGAGCTCCTCCACTCATGGGATTTTACTCTCTTTTGCAACAATTTCTTCCTTCTGTTGTAGAGTTTGTTTATGGCAGGGGACCACCAGATTGGCTTCCTTTTTTGGAGGATAGCGTTTTGGTTCTGTTTGGGATAGCACGATCCATGCACTTGTGTAAGTGCTTATAGAGTGCATTTGTGTAGGATTCAGCAGTCGTAACTGTATTGTTCATCTGCATGGGTGTGATGAAGTTCACCACTTCTGTCTTAAGAAGCATGAA
Organism: Protopterus annectens; assembly: GCF_019279795.1. NCBI lineage: Eukaryota > Metazoa > Chordata > Ceratodontiformes > Protopteridae > Protopterus > Protopterus annectens. The sequence goes on along the minus strand of NC_056731.1, from coordinate 1,679,724,583 downwards.
GTTGGCTTTGGAGAAATTTTTTACCGTGGTTTCCTTAATGGGGGTGGGGGCGGGATGTGGATATCTAGGGTGATTAGCTTATGGTCGGATCTGACTAACAAGAAGTTGACTTCAGGTGTGGAACACCGGTCACTCATGTTGGTAATGACTAGGTCTAGGATATTGTTGCCCCTGGTGGGGGTATGGATAAGTTGATCCAGGGCATTGGAATTTATGAATTCCAGAAAACGATGAGCGAAGGAGTTGGTACATGAGTAGTTTTCCTAGTTAATGGTGGGGTAGTTGAAATCGCCCAATATTAGGGTTTTTGCTAGAATCCTAATATTTTCCAGTATATCAAGAAAAGAGGAGTGGGAACCCTGGGCATGGTGGGGGATCTGTAGCAAGCTACAATTTGGATTGCAGTTTTGCCCAGAGTTAGTTGCACTTGGATAACCTTGGCTGCATTATGCTGAGCAACTAGCCTGGAGGTGTGGATATCCTTAATGAATATGGACACACCTCTGCCTTTGGTGTGCCAGTCCACGTTAGATGGCCAAAACCTGTGGTATGAGTTATAGCTTGGTAATGCAGGGGTTCTCTCTGGAGCCTTGAACCAGGTCTCAGTCACTGCACAAACATCGATGTTCTCCATTTTAAGGAGTGCCTTGAGTGAGTGCATTTTGAGATTTAGACTTCTACCATTGAGTAGCATTACCCTCAGTTTTTGCTTTCCTGTTCCTGTTATGGTGGTGAATTTGTCATTTGAACCTTGCCTAAAAAAGGCACTATAGGGGTGGCAAGAACCTTTGCCAATATCCGGAATCCCAGAAATGACAGGTGCAGGCTATCTCTGGCAAAACATCGTGGTCTGTCGACCATGTCGTCCCAGGCAGACAGATACTGGATCCCCTTAGAATGACACCAGAAGCTTAGCCAATTGTTTAAGTCAATCATTTTGTCCTTGTACTGCAGTATCATTCTGGGCGATGGCAGGATGCTACTCAGGGCTACAAGATCGGAGATTTCTTCCATGTCACTTTTCATGTAATCCAGGGAGGTACGTCTCAGGTAGTTCACACTAACATGGACAATCACAGAGTCATATTTGTACTTGTTGCGGAGTGACCTGAGTGCGTGGGTTATGTGGCGGATCCTGGCACCCAACAGGCAGCTGACAGTGACCTTCTCCTTGTTTAGCCTGATGAGTGGGACATCAGTGTTCCTGACTATAGATCACCTATGACTAGTGTGTTGGGTACGTTGTTTTACCTTATGGGCTGTGGTTGAGTGGCACACTGAGTCTGTGGGCTATGTGTCATTTGGGTTGTGTTGGTGGTGGGAGGTTGCTTGTGTTTCTGCTTTGAAGGTCTCTGTTGCTTGAGCAGATTATTATAAAGAGCCTCTGCAAATGTTTTTGTATTTCTATGTGTGGATTTTGGTGGTGTAGGTTTAGTGGGACTATGTGATGAGTGTGGTGTGGTGCAAGTGTTTACCTTCTTCTCTTGACTATCAAGTTCAGTCTTGGCTGGAGAGAGCTTTACCTCTAGTTTGGCTAGATAAGTGCATCTCTCACAGGTTGTAGTGTTGGGTAGTAGGAGGAGAGGGTTGTCTGTGTACATGAGGCAATTGCTACATTGCCCCAAGATGCCCAGATTCATCAGATAGACAGGCGAGAACACTGGGAACTGATCCTTGGACATGCCTGAATAAAAAAAATATTTTCCTCTTGACAAGTGAGGAAAGTGAGTACAAGAGCTGTTTTTCTCTAAGCAAGTGAGGAAAGTAAGTACCAAAACTGTTTTCCTCTACGTAACAAGGAAGGGTGAGTGCTGCAGTAATTTGTAATTTATTCTGTGCTTACAAGTTCAGAACAAATGCTGAGCATGGATAAGCAAATTCAAGTGCTAAAACTAAGAATCTGTATCTGGATCTTGTTGTAGATAGGCTACCTAGTGATCACCACTCCCACTGATAAGTTAGAAGGCTTCCCTCCAACACAGAAAGGCTTGGGGCACAGAAGCTTACAAACAGTCCTGGATACACCAAATTTGTATCTGGACTAAACTAGTTACAGGAAAGGTGGGAAGCAAGCGCAAATGCAGGCTTTTAAACCAGAAAGTTGAAAGAGATGGACAAACTGCCCAAATGGCCAATAAACTACCATTTCTGGGCAAGAAACCACTCTTGTTATAAATAGGCTACCTAGTGCTTACCACTCCTACTGATAAGCTAGAAGGCTTCCCTCCAACACAGAAAGGCTTGAGGCACAGAAGTTTACAAACAGTCCTGGTTACAGCAAATCTAGATTAGGCTACTTACAGGAAAGGCAGAAAACAAGCTTGGAATTTATATATATATATATATATATATATATATATATATATATGTATACACATATGTATATAAATATATTTTTTTTTTAGTTAAGTGGGTTGGGTTTCTCAAAAAGTTCTCTCTGTATTAGAAAGAATGAGCTAATGACAGTAGCAAAAACACTTCAAATGCAGTACAAGCTAGCACACTTGAGTGTGCAGCAAAATGAAGGCAAATACAGTTCAAATAAATGCAGATAAGTTAAAAATGACAAAAACAAGTCTATGAAAAATCAAATAAGAGCACTTGAACATTTAAAAGCACACAGAACAGCAAGTTAAGGTATTAAGATTGAAGACAGTTATGTAAAAGCAGCTCAAAAACTATTTAGTCATTTTTATTTATTTATTTATTTATTTATTTTATTTTTTTGTGGAGAGGGAGGGAACAGAGCAGATTAAAATGCTATAGAGGATGTCCTTCCCAGGTGTTCTCTCTGTACACAACAGAGGAGATGGGACTGGTAGGAGTGTCTGAAATCAAAATATGATCTTACTGTACTCAGTTGAGATGGGCCCAGTAGGAGCGTCCAAAAACAGATTTACATCAGGGCAGGACAATTCCAAAGCCACCAAGATTAATACCACAACAAGAACAGAGGGGGGGGGGGGGGGGGGGGGCTGGGAGACTAACTGCAGCTAGGGACAGGGAGTATTATCTCCCTGTATTATATTATATATAACAATTATCTACACATTTCTAATCTTAAATAAGTGCAGAGAAAAGTATACTTAAATCAGCTTTTGTCAGTTGATTTATGCAGGTGAATCTCAGCAGCCAACCACTTGGAAGATGAGCAAAATGATTAAAAAAATGTGACCAGCGCAGGTTATAATGCAAACAGAAACCCCAGGCTAAGTTAACACAGTATTTCAAAATAAGTCTAACAACTTTCAAGGTATCCAGATGGCTACACTTTTTCACACTACAGGCAACTAACTGCAGCTAGAGACAGGGAGTATGATCTCCCTGTACTATATTATATATAACAACTATCCACAAATGTCTAATCTTAAATAAGTGCAGAGAAAAGTATTTTTGCACAGAAAGGCAAGTATTATTGCACAGAAAGACAAGTATGTGGGAGAGTAAGCAATCATAATCCTGTCTCCCGAACTGTAGAATCAAGAAGGTTTTAAATATTCTTTACATTAAAAGCAAAATTATTGTAACAGTTATGAGACTGCCATGACCAATTAGAAATGAACACTACAGCATTAATTTTGTTAAGTTCTCATGACTACTTGTTTATGACTTTTTGATATTAGGAGCATATTCCAAATTCCATGACAGAACATTCTACTTTGAACAAATCTTTTATTTTTCTAACCCTGTCAGCACTTGCTAATATTAGGCAGAAAGTAAGCTAACAGATACATACTGAAAGACATCCTGAATATTTCATTCTTGCTATGAAAGCATATTAGAAATTAAATGCACACATAAACATTTTCCCTTCTCTGTACTTATCTTTCATATTCCCCCATCTGATGCTGTAAAGCTTCACCCAAATCATAATGACTATTTATGATTGGGTTATCAAATTCATGGACTCAGAAGTGGAGTTACTTAAATTTTTTACCAGCTAAGACAATTTCCTAAGTTCCCAGATAGACTTCAGTTCTCCATAAAGAGACATAATACCAGCCCAAGAAATGACAACATCATGAAGATCCATGTGAGCAAGTCCCTTAAAATCAGATTGTTTTACAGTATTATGATATACCCAGGAAGTATCTGTTTTATCAATCTGGTTAGAAATGCCTTTAGTGTCTCTCTTAAAATGAGCATTACAAATTTTACCTTCCAGTAAAGCAGACGTACGTCAAATAGCAGGGATAATATAACCAGTATAACAACAACCACACCAGTCTGCAGGTTGCCAGGGATAAGTTTGACTTTCACAAATCTAATAGTACTCACGTAATGCTGCTATGACCTGCCCTCCTGCCTCCATCATAAATGTTCCAAGTAATATTGCAAGTACTAATTTTGACAAAAAGTATTTCATTTTTACAATAGCAAGCAAATCCTTTACCAGTTATTGCTAGTTGAAGTGGCATTACAGTAAAAGGGATAGAAATATGTTTACTCTTTCAATTTTTAGCAAAGAAAAAAGATGAAATGATGCATGAAGCTCAGAATCAGTTGCAGGTATAAGAATTAATGGAATACCCCCATCATGTGTAGTAGAAATATGTGCACAAACCCAGCAGTCACTAATATTAAGGGTCTATACATACGTATGCAAGGCAGCAATAAAAGTATTAAACTGAGGATGCCATTTAGGTGCTCTTGGTTCAATTTTGACAAAGTGCCTGTCTGTATTTGTAACAGAGTGAAAATATCTATTAGGAAATTATTATGATGGTTGCAGAAGATGAGGCAGCCATGGTTCCAGATGGCATTAGCAATCAAAACAAAATGATAAAAAGCACGACAATTGTAGCAATGCTCGGACCACAGGAAATGTGAGTATATTGAGGCTGAAAAGGATTCAAAGACATTGTAAGCAATGATGCTGGATGGGCTTATTGTGCAAATAAAATTCATCAACAAAAGTCACTGACCAAAAGTGTTAATTGCTGATAATTTAAAATGGGAACATTGTCTGAATAAGGCAATGTCCAAATCAGTATTCAAAAGGCAAGACAAATCAGTAATGCTATAATCAAAAGTTAGAAAAATGTGTCAGAATCAAAGAAGACTCACTGGAAGTTGTATCAGACCAGGATGAGGTAGTAGAATCACATTGTTTAACTTCCTGATCATGCAACAAAGGTAACTTAGTCGCATTTAGATCCAGATACGGGCTGGATGGCAAATAGGGAGAATGGATGGCAAATGCCTCGCAAGTGATTATGCATCTGGTTTGGATGGTAAAATGTCATGGGCTGTCATTTCCAGATGGAACAATACATCTGAGTTATTGTCTGGTTCCGCTGGCAGTAGGGTCTGCTGGTTTACAAGGTCTGTCATTAGTGGTGTTTCAATTATACTCATCACAAGGATGGGTCTTTTTGACATGCAATACATGGACACAGGTGGGGAGTCCCTCACAACAGATGGCAGTAGCAGTTTCAGCAAAACCAAGTATTGTGCTTTCCATCTGGGGTGAAGTGAATTCCTTTGGGAATGTATTTTAATGTATACCTGGTCTCCTGGATGCAGGTCATGTTCTTGCAAGGGATATGAGGGCTGTTGGACTGCATGCAGAACAATAATGTGGTGTTTCTGCAGAGGAAAACAGAAGGATTTACAATAGGAAGGCATAATTTCATCAATATCTTGCAAATTTAAATTCTTATTGGAGTGGCAGCAATTCTCAGGAGTCTACCCATGATGATTTCATGAACGGACAATTTCCTTGGAACACTTACTCCACTTCTAATACAAAACAAAACTGAAGGTAATACTTCTGGCCATTTAAGACCAGTTTCCTCACACAGTTTAGCTGGTCTAAGTTTGATTAAATTTCTAGTCTTACAGAAGCTTGTGGTGAAGGGCAGTATTGTCAGCACAGCTAGCTGGAGTTTTGTAAATAATTATATGTCATTGGTGAATATCAAAATGATTTATACAAGATGCTTGTGTTACAAAGGTATTAGAACTGTATGTCATGTGTATATCAAACTGCTTGTACAGATGTGTGTGTGTGTGTGTGTGTGTGTGTGTGTGTGTGTGTGTGTGTGTGTGTGTGTGTGTGTGTGTGTGTGTGTGTGTGTGTTGAAAAGGTATTTGTAAATTGCTTGTGCTTAAAATGGATCCACAGTGTGTCCTACAGGAAGAGAATAGAAATGGTTCTCATACAGGAAAAAAAATGGTCATTGTTCCCCTCAACTCGACACTCATTAGACCCATTATAGAGTACAATGGGTCTAAGTAAGTCTAGCCAACAAAGTTACTTGGCTTACGCCAACCCAAGAAAGTTAATTTCTTGTGCCCCCATCGAGCAGAGCCACAAAACTGATCCCAGGAGTGTATTTCCTATTTCCTATCCACTCATTAAGATTTTTCTTGAAGAGTGTTAATGAGGAACTTTGCTTGACATAGATGGGTAGCTTGTTCCAAAGTATGGGAAGTCTCTGGGACAGGAATCTATCCCTCCAGCAAGTCCTGTTTATTGTGGTGATAAGGTTTAGGTCCCTAGAGCGTGTATTTTTGGAGGGATTGAGATTTCTTTAGGTGTAGCATGTCCAACAGCACTGGGTTTGACATAGCTTTATATGTTAGGCAGAGATCACCTCAGAGTATGTGATATGCTACATAGTAAAGCTGGAGTTTTTTGAGACGATCAGTGTAGGGCATCTGAGGCCAGTAATTCTCTTTGTGAGGTACTTCTGTGGCCTTTTCAGCTGCTGCAGATGTCTTGTGAGGTACATTCCAAAAGGGGCATTGTACTCTATAATGGGTCTAATGAGTGTCGAGTTGAGGGGAACAATGACCATTTTTTTTCCTGTATGAGAACCTTTTTTTGATGAGGTGTGCTATGTAGAAGGATTTCCTGACTACTGTGGCAATGTGATTATCAAAGGAGAGACTACTGTCCACCTGGGTCCCAAGGTCACTTATCACACATTCAGTGTTAAGAAGACTGCCACCTATGAGGTAGTTCATGGGTACAGAGTTTTTACCAAAGGAGATGACACTGCACTTTTTGGCATTGAGCTTGAGGCCATGGCTCTGACACCAGGCATCTGTTTCAGTGAGGCCCTTCCCCAGGATGTCCACATCATTTGGGGGCTTGACTATAGATCCTAGCTTGCAGTCATCTGTGAACTTCATTAGCCAGAGACCTTCTGTGTTAGCCTGTACTTCAGAGAAGTAGATACCAAACAGGAGAGGTCCAAGGACTGCACCCTCTGGTACTCCACTTGTCACTGGTTTGACGTCAGATTTGGAGTCTGAAACTTTTACAGTGTGGATTCTGTCAGTGAGCCACTTGGCAGCCTATCTTGTGACATAGGGATTTATACCTAGGTTAGTGAGTTCAGCTATAATTCCAGAATGGGGGATGGTATTGAAAGCCTTGGTGAGGTCAAGATAGGCTGTGTGAACCACATTACCCTCATCTACGGCTTTGGTGACTGCCTCAAAGAAGTCGACCAGGTTCAGGAGTCAAGATCTGCCTTTCACAAATCCAAAATGGGTGGGGTCCAGAGTTTGGTGGTTACCAATGTATTTATTTATGAATTCCATAATGATACATTCCATGGCCTTGCAGATGAGGCTCATCAGGCTAATAGGGCAATAGTTCTCAGGATCAGTGGTGGCTCTCCCTTTGTGGAGTGGGATAACTGTTGCTGTGCACCATTCAGTGGGCACAAAGCTTGATGTGAGGCTATAATTGAACATGGTACTTAGGTGGGGAGCCAGTTTGTTCTGAAGTTCATGTAAAACGCAGCCTGGGATGTTGTCAGGTCCCATGGATGCTGTGTTTTTGCCTTTAGAGAGTGCTGCTTTTACCTGTGAAGTTGTGATTACAAAGACTCTGCATTCTTCCTGTATAGATATTTGCACTTTAGGGGGTGAGAGGGGGGTAAAGTTAGCACTGAACCTATCTGCCAGGATGTTGGCAATATCAGTCGGTTCTGTAATTTTTGTGCCATTGTGCTGTAACTCAGAGCAGATCTGGGTGTTGCCATTGAGATTCTTGACATAGCTATAGAATGCTTTGTGGTTGTCCTTAGAATCAGTGGCAATCTTGTTTTCATAGATAGCTTTGGAGGATCTTATAAGGGATCTCAGCTTCTTGCTTAGGCTCACCAGGGAGCTCCTCCACTCATGGGAATTTTACTCTCTTTTGCGACAATTTCTTTCTTCTGTTGTAGAGTTTGTTTATGACAGGGGACCACCAGATTGACTTCCTTTTTTTGGAGGATAGTATCTTGGTTCTGTTTGGGATAGCACAATCCATGTACTCATGTAAGTGCTTATGGAATGAATTTGTGTAGGATTCAGCAGTCATAACTGTATAGTCCATCGGCATGGGTGTGATGAAGTTCACCACTTCTGTCTTAAGAAGCATGAAGTTGGCTTTGGAGAAATTTTTTATCATGGTTTCCTTAATGGGGGTGGGGGCGGGATGTGGATATCTAGGGTGATTATTTTATGGTCGGATCTGACCAACGAGGAGTTGACTTCAGGTGTGGAACACTGGTCACTCATGTTGGTAATGACTAGGTCTAGGATATTATTGCCCTGGTGGGGGTGTGGATAAGTTGATCAAGGGCACTGGAATTTATGAATTCCAAAAAGCACTGAGTGAAGGAGTTGGTACATGAGTAGTTTTCCCAGTTAATGGTGGGGTAGTTCAAATCACCCAATATTAGGGTGTTTTATTGAACCCTAATTTTTTTCCAGTATATCAAGAAATTAGGAGTGGGAATCCTGGGACATGGTGGGGGATCTGTAGAAACCTACAATTTGGATTGCAGTTTTGCCCAGAGTTAGTTGCACTTGGATAACCTTGGCTGAATTATGTTGAGCAGCTAGCTTGGAGGTGTGGATATCCTTAATGAATATGGACACACCTCCGCCTTTGGTGTTCCGGTCCAGGTTAGATGGCCGAAAAGTGTGTAATGAGTTATAGCCTGGTAATGCAGGGGTGCTCTCTGGAGCCTTGAACCAGGTCTCAGTCACTGCACAGACATCGATGTTCTCCATTTTAAGGAGTGCTTCGAGTGAGTGCATTTTGAGATGTAGACTTTTAGCATTGAGTAGCATTACCCTCAGTTCTTGCTTGCCTGTTCCTGTTATGAAGGTGAATTTGTCATTTGAACCTTGCCTAAAAAGGCACTATAGGGGCGGCCAGAGCCTTTGCCAGTATCCAGAAACTGAGGGGTGACAGGTGCAGGCCATCTCTGGTAAAGCATCGTGGTCTGTCGACCATGTCATCCCAGGCAGACAGATACTGGATCCCCTTAGAATGACACCAAAAGCTTAGCCAATTGCTGAAGTCAATCATTTTGTCCTTGCACTGCAATATCATTCTGGGCGATGGCAGGATGCTACTCAGGGCTAGGGTCATACCTGCCTGGGCTACAAAATCGGAGAGTTCTTCCATGTCTCTTTTCATGTAGTCCAGGGAGGTATGTCTCAGGTTATTCACACCAACATGGACAATCATAGAGTCATATTTGTACTTGTTGTGAAGTGACCTGAGTGCGTGGGTAATGTGGCGGATCCTGGCACCCGACAGGCAGCTGACAGTGACCTTCTACTTGTTTAGCCTGGTGAGTGGGCATCAGTGTGCCTGACTATAGAGTCACCTATGACTAATGTGTTGGGTATGTTGTTTTGCCTTATGGGCTGTGGTTGAGTGGTGCACTGAGTCTGTGGGCTGTGCATCATTTGGGTTGTGTGTTGGGTGGTGGGAGATTACTTGCATTTCTGCTTTGGAGGTCTCTGTTGCTTGAGCAGATTATTACTGAGAGCGTCCGCAAATGTTTTTGTGTTTTTATGTGTGGATTTTGGTGGTGTAAGTTTAGTGGGACTATGTGATGAGTGTGGTGTGGTGCAAGTGTTTACCTTCTCCTCTTGACTATCAAGTTCAGTCTTGGTTGGAGAGAGCTTTACCTCCAGTTTGGATAGATAAGTGCATTTCTCACATGTTGTAGTGTTGGGTGGTAGGAGGAGAGGGTTGTCTCTGTACATGAGGCAATTGCTACATTGCTCCAAGATGCCCAGATTCATCAGATAGACAGGAGAGAACACTGGGAGCTGACCTTTGGACATGCCTGAATAAAAAAATATTTTCCTCTAGACAAGTGAGGAAAGTGAGTACAAGAGCTGTTTTTCTCTAAGCAAGTGAGGAAAGTAAATACCAAAACTGTTTTCCTCTAGGTAATAAGGAATGGTGAGTGCTGTAGTAATTTGTAGTTTATTTTGTGCTTACAACAAGTTCAGAACAAGTGCTGAGCACGGATAAGCAAATTTAAGTGCTAAAACTAAGAATCTGGATATGGATCTTGCTGTAGATAGACTACCTAGTGCTTACCACTCCCACTGATAAGTTAGAAGGCTTCCCTCCACCACAGAAAGGCTTGTGGACACAGAAGCTTACAAACATTCCTGGATACAGCACATCTGTATCGGGACTAAACTAGTTACAGGGAAGGTGGGAAGCAAGCACAAATGCAGGCTTTTAAACCAGAAAGTTGAAAGAGATGGAAAACTGCCCAAATGGCCAATAAACTATAATTTCTGGGCCAGAAACCACTCTTGTGATAGATAGGCTACCTAGTGTTTTCCACTCCCACTGATAAGCTAGAAAGCTTCCCTCCAACACAGAAAGGCTTGAGCACAGAAGCTTACAAACAGTCCTGGATACAGCAAATCTGTATCTGGATTAGACTACTTACAGGAAAGGCAGAAAACAAGCTTGGAATTTATATACATGTATATATATATATATATATATATATATATATATATATATATAAAACAACATATATATATATATATATATATATATATATATATAAAACAACATATATATATATATATATATATATATATATATATATATATATATATTTTTTAGTTAAGTGGGTTGGCTTTCTTAAAAAGTTCTCTCTATATTAAAAAGAATTAGCTAATAACAGTAGCAAAAACACTTTAAATGCAGAACAAGCTGGCAAACATAAGTGTGTAGCAAAATTAAGGCAAATACAGTTTAAATAAATGCAGATAAGTTACAAATGACAAAAACAAGTTTATGGAAAATCAAATAAGAGCACTTGAACACTTAAAAGCACACAGAACAGCAAATTAAGGTGTTAAGGTAGAAGACAGTTATGTAAGAGCAGCTCAATAAACTATTAAGTATTTTTTTGTGTGGAGACAGAGGGAAAAGAGCAGATTAAAATGCTATAAGGGATGTCCTTCCCAAGTGCTCTCTCTGTATACAAGCAGAGGAGATGGGACTGGTAGGAGGGTCTGAAATCAAAATATGACCTCACTGTACTCAGTTGAGTGAGCAAATGTGATGGGCCCAATTTTCAACAGGGGAGGGCAATTCAAAAGCCACCAAGATTAATATCACAACAAGAACAGGGAGAGCGGTTGGGAGACTAACTGCAGGTAGAGACGGAGTATTATCTCCCTGTATTATATTATAAATAACTATTATCTACAAATTTCTAATCTTAAATAAGTACAGAGAAAAGTATACTTAAATCAGCTTCTGTCAGTTGATTTATGCAGGTGAATATCAGCAGCCAACCACTCGGAAGATAAGCAGAATGATTAAGAAATTGTGACCAGTACAGATTGTAATGCAAACAGAACCCCCCAGGCTAAGTTAACACAAGATTTCAAAAGCAGTCTAACAACTTTGAATGTATCCAGATGGCTGCACTTTTTCACACTTCAGGCAACTAACTGCAGCTAGAGACAGGGAGTATTATCTCCCTGTATTATATTATATAACAATTATCTACAAATTTCTAATCTTAAATAAGTGCAGAGAAAAGTATACTTAAATTAGCTTTTGTCAGTTGATTTATGTAGGTGAATCTCAGCAGCCAACCACTCAGAAGATGAGCAGAATGATTAAAAAAATGTAACCAGCACAGATTATAATGCAAAAAGAAACCCCCAGGCTAAGTTAACACAGGATTTTAAAAGCAGTCTAACAACTTTCAGTGTATCCAGATGGCTACACTTTTCACACTTCAGAACACTAACCGCAGCTAGAGACAGGGAGTGTTATCTTCCTGTATTATATTATATATAACAATTATCTACACATTTCTAATCTTAAATAAGTGCAGAGAAAAGTATATTTAAATCAGCTTTTGTCAGTTGATTTATACAGTTGAATCTCAGCAGCCAACCACTCGGAAGATGAGCAGAATGATTAAAAAATGTGACCAGCACAGATTATAATGCAAACAGAAATCCCCAGGCTAAGTTAGCACAGGATTTATAAAGCAGTCTAACAACTTTCAATGTATGCAGATGGCTATACTTTTTCACACTTCAGGCAACTACCTGTAGCTAGAGACAGGGAGTATTATCTCCCTGTATTATATTATATATAACAATTATCTACACATTTCTAATCTTAAATAAGTGCAGAGAAAAGTATACTTAAATCAGCTTTTGCCAGTTGATTTATGAATGTTAATCTCAGTAGCCAGCCACTCAGAAGATGAGCAAAATGATTAAAAAATGTGACCAGCACAGATTATAATGCAAAAAGAAACCCCAGGGCTATGTTAACACAGGATTTCAAAAGCAGTCTAACAACTTTCAATGTATCCAGATATCTACAATTTTTCACACTTCAATCAACTAATTGCAGCTAGAGACAGGGAGTATTGTCTCCCTGTATTATATTATACAACAATTATCTACAAATTTCTAATCTTAAATAAGTGCAGAGAAGAGTATACTTAAATTAGCTTTTGTCAGTTGATTTATATAGGTGAATCTTAGCAGCCAACCACTCAGAAGATGAGCAGAATGATTAAAAAATGTGACCAGCACATATTATAATGCAAACAGAAACCCCCCAGGCTAAGTTAACACAGGATTTCAAAAGCAGTCTAACAACTTTCAATGTATCCAGATGGCTACACTTTTTCACACTTCAAACAACTAACTGCAGCTAGAGATAGGGAGTATTATCTCATAGGTTCATAGGTTCATAGGTTCATACTAGGCTATCTGCCCTAGGGCTTTTATAAGCCTAGCCAGAATGTGTTTGGCTTTCGCCACCCATTTTAAATTTATTTTGCTATGCCCTTTTTTGAGGTTAGTATACTGTGCCTCTATCTAACAGTGACACAGAAGTGATACCCGGGGTAAACCTACGATCTCCCATCCACTCATCAAGATTCCTCTTGAAGAGAGTCAATGAGGGACTCTGCCTAACCTGGACTGGGATTTTATTCCAGAGTGAAGGGAGCCTCTGGGTTATGAATCTGTCCCTCCAGCATGTCCTATTTATTTCAGTGCTGAGGTTCAAGTCTCTCGAGCCAGTAACTCGATGGGATTTGGATTTTCTGAGGTGCAGCATGTCCATTAATTCCGGGTTGGACATGGCTTTATCGTCAGGCACAGATCTCCTCTGAACAGGCGGTATGCCACTGAGTAGAGCTGGAGTTTCTTTAACCGGGCAGCATATGGCATCTGTTTCAGCCCTTTGATCCTCTTCGTGAGGTACTTTTGGCGTCTTTCCAGTTGCTGCAGGTGTCTGGTAAGGTACATCCCAAAGGGGCATTGTACTCAATTATGGGCCTGATGAGGGATGAGTAAAGAGGCACGATGACCTCCCTGATCTAGATGTGAATCCCTTCATGATTAGGTGGGCTATATAAAATGTTTTTCTAACCACTTTGGCCACGTGGTTGTCAAATGAGAGATTGCTATCAACTTGGGTCCCCAGGTCCCTAATTACTTCTTCTGTACTTAATGGATTTCCACCTATGTGGTAATTTGTGGGCACTTTGTTTTTGCCAAAGGGATGACTATACACTTTTTGGCATTTAGCTTGAGGCCATGGCTCTGGCACCAGTTGTCTGTTTCTATGAGGCCCTTTTGGAGGATGCTTGTGTCGGCTGGAGAGTCGATTATGGCACCCAGTTTGCAGTCATCTGCGAACTTGGTCAGCCACAGTCCTTCCGTGTTGGCCTGTACCTCCGAGAAATATATACCGAACAAGAGAGGTCCCAGGACTGAGCCTTGTGGGACACCACTTGTAACTGGTTTGGAGTCTGACATGGCTCCAGCAATTCTAACCATGTGGGTTCTGTCCTTGAGCCAGTTTGCAATCCATCTAGTGACATAGGGGTTTATATTTAAGCTGGTGAGCTTATCTATAATGCCAGTGGGGTATTGTATCGAAGGCTTTTGCGAGGTCCAGGTAGGCTGTGTGGACCACCTTCCCTCGTCAATGGCCTTGGTGACTGTTTCAAAGAAATCAACCAGGTTTAAGAGGCAGGATCTGCCCTTAACAAAGCCGAACTGGGTAGGATCCAGTGTTTGTAGGTCCCCAATATCTTTATTTATGAGGTCCATGATGATCCTTTCCATAGCTTTGCAGACCAAGCTAGTCAGGCTTATGGGGCGATAGTTTCCAGGATCCATTGAGGCACCACCTTTATGGAGAGGGACCACTGTTGCTGTACGCCACTCTTTGGGCACATATCCTGTAGTAAGGCTGAGATTGAACAGTAGTTTTATGTTTGGGTTTAGCTCTTCTTTGAGTTCATGTAGGCGCAGCCGGGACACCATCTGGTCCCATTGATGCTGTGTTTTTGCTTTGGAGAGGCGGCTCTTACCTGAGCATCTGAGATGTCAGGGGCAGCACTCTGCTGGGATAGATATTTGCCCTTTTGGTGGGGAGGGGGGGGAGAAGTTTGCGCTGAACCTGTCAGCTAGGATGTTGGCAATGTCTGTGGGTTTGGTGTATTTTTTGTCATTCTGGACTAATTCTGAGCATATCTGGGAATTACCACCCAGGTTCCTAACATAACTAAAGAAAGCCTTGTGATTATCCTTCGTGTCCTGTGCAATTTTTCTCTCAAAGCTGGCCTTAGACAATTTTATGTGTGCCCATAGTTTTTTGCTAATACTGATCAGTGATGCCTTCCCTTTTTGGGATTTTGCTTTATCATTTAGTAGCTTCCTCCTTCTATTGTATAGTTTGTTTATGGCTGGGGTCCACCAGACAGGACGTCTGCCTTTGGAGGATTGGGTCTTGGTTTTATTTGGGATCGCATGATCCATGCATTCCTGAAGGTGTTCATAGAATGCGTTTATAAAGGATTCTGCGGTCTGGGCTGTATTTTCCACAGGCCCGGGGGCTTTGAAGGATTCCACCTCAGTTTTGAGGAGTGCAAAATTTGCTTTAGAGAAGTTTTTCACTGTGGTTTTCTGGGCAGGGGGTGGGGTCGGGATGTGAATATCCAGTGAGATTAGTTTATGGTCTGATCTTACCAGTGAGGGATACACTTCTGGTCTGGAGCATAGAGTCCCCATGTTGGTGATGATCAGGTCCAGTATGTTTTCCCCTCTTGTGGGAGTGGTAACAAGTTGTTCCATAGCATTTGAGTTTATAAATTCTAGGAACCTTTGGGCTATGGTGTTGGAGCTAGAGTAATGCTCCCAGTCTATGTTTGGGTAGTTGAAGTCGCCCAATATAATGGTGTTTGGTGAGACCTTCATATTTTCCAGTGTTCTCAGGAAGGCCGAGTGGGGTTCCTGGGTTTGGGAGGGTGGTCTGTAGCAGGCTATAAACTGGAAGGCAGTTTTACCCACTGTTAGTTGCACATGGATAGTCTCTGATGCTTTGTGCTTTGCCACCAACCTGGAGGTGTGGGTATCTTTGATGAATATCGATACTCCCCCTCCTTTTGTGGTTCGGTCCAAGTTTTGGGGCCGAAAAGCATGGTATGAGGTATAACCTGGTAGTGCTGGGGTGCTCTCGTCGAGAGCCCTGAACCAGGTTTCTGTTACTGCACAGATATCGATGTTCTCCATGCTAAGGAGAGTTTCAGTGCATCTTGAGGTTTAGACTTCTGGCGTTGAGTAGCATTACTCTTAGTTTCTTATCCCTTGTGATACCTATGGAGGTGGGTTTGTCTTTTGAGCCTTGCCTAAAAAAGGCACTATGGGGTAGCAAGAGCCTTTGCCAATATCCAAAGCCCAGGGTGACAGGTGCAAGCCGTCCCTAGCGAAGCATCGTGGCTTGTCGAGCATATCATCCCAAGCTGACAGGCATTGGATCCCCTTTGAATGACACCAGTACTTAAGCCAATTGTTGAAATTGATCATCTTGTCTTCATATTGTGGCATCATTTTTGGTGAGGGTAAAATGCTACTCAAGGTCAGGGTCATACCGGCCTGGGCTACATGCTCAGAGAGCTCCTTTATGTCTCTTTTCATGTAGTCCAGGGAGGTGCGTCTCAGGTCATTCACACCAGCATGGACAATGACTGAGTCATATTTGTACTTGCCTTGGAGTGACCTGAGTGCTTGTGTTATGTGGCGGATCCTAGCACCCGACAGGCTGCTCACCGTGACCCTCTCCTTGTTCAGCCTGGTGAGCGGGACGTCAGTGTGCCTGACGATAGAGTCACCTATTACAAGTGTATCAGGTGTGTTGTTTAGTCTTAAGGGCTGTGACTGTTTGGCACACTGGCTTTGTGAGATATGTGTTGCACGTGTTTTGTTTTGGGGTAGCGGCTGCTTGGGTGTCTGCTTTGGAGGTCTCTGCTGCTTCCGCAGATCTTTATTTAGAGCCTCCGAGTATGTTTTTGTGTGATTATGTGTTTGGTTTGCTGTCGTGGTAGGTCTATGTGAGACAGGAATTGTAGTGAGTATGGTTTCCTTCTCCTCCTGACTGGTTATGCCAGTACTGAGTTGAGAGAGCTTAGCCTCCAGTTTGGCTATATGGTTGCATCTCTCACATGTGTTGGAATTTGTTGGGAGGAGGAGAGGGTTGTCTGTGTACATGAGGCAGTTGTAACATTGCCTCAAGATTCCCAGATTCACCAGCTGGACCGGAGAGGAGATTGACAACTGACCTTTGGACATGCTAGAATAATATTGGGAATTCCTTAATAATTGAAAACTAGGGCCAGTGGGGAGTGAGGGTGTAGTGCTTTTAATTTTTAGTGCTGACTTATATAATTGCTTTAGTGAGCAAGTGCCAGGTAACTTAAGTGCAATGTGTTACAGGTAACTTAAATGCAAAAACGACAAACAGTAACTTACTTTCAAGTGAAACAAGGAAATAAGTACAGTAAGCAATGCAGATATCACTAGTGAGCCACAGAAGCACTGAGAAGCCAGATTAGGTGGAATTAGCGTTCAGGGAAATAACAAGCAAACAAACAACAAGCATATAAACAAAGCTATATTCAGCAGGCCTGGATCTAGTCTATGCTACAGCAAACAAGGTGTACCAATTTCAGTAAGATACAGTTCAAATATTCAGGCACTATAAACCTTTAACCAGAAATTCCCAGCTCAGAAGGGCAGAGTCCAGCCTCTTCTCCCACAAGAGTGCAGACCACAAACCTTCTTAATGTAAAATAACTGGCCTGAAGCCCAAGTGCCTAAACCGAACTAATACACTTTAAGAATAACAGACACTGGGCTCTCAATCAGCAGTTCCCAACTTAGAAGGATGAAAGCTACCTGTCCTGCCACCACAGTGCATGCCACAAACCTTCCTAATGTAAAACAACTGGTCTGAAGCCCAAGTGCTTAATCCAAAAGACTTAGAATGACAGCTAAACTTTAATCAAGTTACTACCAAGCAGTAATAAATACAATTGAATACTTTAGAGAATGCCTGGATTAGTGCTCAAGTTACACAAACAAAGCTAGATCCAGCAGGCCCGAATCCAGTCTATGCCACAGCAAACAAGGCACCAACTTCAGTAAGAAGCAGTTCAGATATGCATGCACTATAAGCCTTCAATCAGAAATTCCCAGCTCAGAGGGGCAGAGTCCAGCCTCTCCTCCCACAAGAGTGCAGACCACGAACCCTCTTAATGTAAAATAACTGGCCTGAAAGCCTAAGTGCTTAAACCAGAATTAATACACTTTTAGAATAACAGACACTGAGCCCTCAATCAGCAGTTCCCAACCTAGAAGGATGTAAGCTACCTGTTCTGCCACTACAGTGCAGACCACAAACCCTCTCAGTGCAAAACAACTGGTCCGAAGCCCAAGTGTTTAAACCAGAAGGCTTAGAATGAGTTACACCAAACAGTAATAAATACAATTGAGTACTTTTAAGATGATGCAAAAGTAAAAAAAGTAGGTAGAAACACAAGTACAGTAAAAGCAGATAAAATTTTTTTTTTTTTTTTTTTTTTCTGAACAAGTGCTGAGATCAAAGAAACAGATTTGAGTGCTGAAACTAGAAAACTGGCTAGTTATAGGGAAAAAAACTAAGCTAGAAGGCTTCCCTCCAACACAGAAGGGCTTGGGGGCTCAGAAGCCTACAAATAGTCTATACCACTTAACAGGAAAGGCAGGAAACAAGCTTAATTTTTTTTTTTTTTTTTTTTTTTTCCCAGATGCTCTCTTTGTACACAGTAGGAGTGCCTGAAATCAGAATATGATCTCACTGCACTCAGTTGAGTGAGCAAATGAGATGGGCCCAGAAGGAGTATCCAAACACAAATTTACAAGAGCGGCTCGCAGCTGCAAGGCCACCAAGATTAACACCAAAACAAAAACAGGGAGGGTGGGTGGGACAAACTGAAGAGCAGACTGAAACCTTGCAGTTCAGCTAAATATTCTTTCCACACAGTTAAAATCAATTTTAAATACTGTATTTTTTTGAAAAAAAAAAGCAGATAAAGGTACTTAAATTCTCTTATATGTCCAGTTGAATATAACAAGTTGTTAGCCGGCCAAAGCTGAGGTTTTTAAGCAGAAAATATTTCACACTGTACCACTTAAATAGGCAAGGACAGGAAATCAAAGAATGTGACTACCCCCACACCTGTAATTACTAGCAAATAACAAAATTCAGCAAACACCACCCTCTCCATATTATATTATATATAACAGTTATCTACAAATTTCTAATCTTAAATAAGTGCAGAGAAAAGTATACTTAAATCAGCTTTTGTCAGTTGATTTTTGCAGGTGAATCTCAGCAGCCAACCACTTGGAAGATGAGCAGAATGATTAAAAAATATGACCAGCCCAGATTATAATGCACAAAGAAACCCACAGGCTAAGTTAGCAAAGGATTTCAAAAGCAGTCTAACAACTATCAATGTTTCCAAATGGCTACACTTTTTCAGACTTCAGGCATCTAACTGCAGCTAGAGACAGGGAGTATTATCTCCCTGTATTATATTATATATAACAATTATCTACAAATTTCTAATCTTAAATAAGTGCAAAGAAAAGTATACTTAAATCAGGAGGGTAAAGGCTACCCTGTCATCCCACAAGTGTGTAGACCACAAACTTTCTTAAGATAAAATAACTGGTCTTCAGCCCAAACATTTAAACTAAAACTAAGACACTTTTAGAAGCACAGACACAAGCCAATTCCCACCTCAGAAGGGTATAAACTACATCTGTTTCCAAAAGATTGTTGCCCACAAACCTTCCTTATGTAAGATAACTAGTTTTAGGTCAAATTGCTTAAATCAAAACCAAGAGGCTGATTATGTGTCTCAGGCAGATAAAAAAGAAGTAACCAAGCCTTTAATAAATAACTTCAATCAAAAATCAAATGCAGGCAGAGATCAGCAGTAGTCAGGCAGAGAACAACAAGTCAGACAAGCAGTACAGCTAAATAAAGATGCCACTAAATATTTGTAGTTAAATGAGGAATGCTATTTCTCAACTCCTTCCACCAATTACCTTGATGTTATTCACTGCCTGCAAAGAATTAGATTCTAACTTTTCTAACAGACCCTAGCCAAGACCTCTTAGAACTCCAAAAGAAGAGAAAAAATACTGTCAACATCACCCAAAGGTTAGATTGAATACCAAGATAAATGTAGAACAAAACCAAAAGAACCACCAAGGCTGAATATTCCAGTTTAGTAGTTTAATAAGGCAGCAAAGAAATGGATAAGCGCTTTCACGTAGATAAAACTACGCTTCTTCAGATCCTTAGCAATACATTGTACTTGCACCATTTAAATAGTATAAAGGCATACAAGCATTCATTGTCATCAATTAAATCACATTTAAAACTCCAATTAAAAACTTCACTACTTCTTAAAGGAACAGGCATCCAATTCTGGCTTAATGCATACGTTGCTATTAAGCCCAGGAAAAATATGTGCCCGAAGTCTTAAAATCCACCTCTTTCTAAATAATTATTGTCCCCCCCCTCATATTAACTGTCACATGCTGTAAGACTCTAAAACGAAAACTATGTGTATTAAACTCCACAACGTGCTTTGCTAAAGCATTTTGGAGATTCTTGTTTCTAATATCATATAAGTGTTGGTACATCCTATCTCTAAGACATTTCAGGGTCTTACCAACATAAAAACAATTACAATCATTGCAATTAGCAAGATAAATAATATTCGTACTGTCACATGAAGCACTGAACCTAGGTTCAAAGCTACAATCCAGTGTAAGGTGAGTAAAACTTTGTATTTTACACACTACATCACACATACTGAATTTCATACAGGGAAACATACCCATCTCATTCCCTTGAACTAGTTTCTGATGCTTCTCCCCAAATAACAAACGTTTTAAGTTATTATTATTCCTATAAGTAAAGCAGGGAGTTTCCTCTACCCAATCAGCTGTCACCTTATCAATAGTCAACAGATACCAGTTCTTTTTAATAATGTTGCACACTTTCCTATTATCATTGGTATATTTTGTCATAAAACAAACCCTATGTTCTCTATTTGATTTATTTGGTTTATCTGACAATGTTGACATACTTTCCTCGCTCTGTTCTTTCATTGGATTTAAGACTTCTCTTCTGGCCTTATTTATCTCTGATTTCTTATACCCTCTGTCTATAAATAAAGTCTCTGGTGTTATAACCTCACTCTCCATGGTTAATTTATCACT
Organism: Protopterus annectens; assembly: GCF_019279795.1. Classification (NCBI taxonomy): domain Eukaryota; kingdom Metazoa; phylum Chordata; order Ceratodontiformes; family Protopteridae; genus Protopterus; species Protopterus annectens. The sequence continues at coordinate 1,679,703,691 of NC_056731.1, read as the reverse complement.
ACAGATGTTTCTCACCCTACTTATCTGTCCTTTTACAATGTTTGAGAATATATGCCCTGGATGCATGCTGCTGCGATCCAGCAAACTATTCCGCCAACATTTTTTACGATACAAACTGGTATTGATTTTACCTCCCTTGTGTTTACGTATTGTTACATCAAGAAAATCCACTATTTCTAAGGAATGGATCATAGTGAACCTCAAAAAGCATTCTGTAATTTCTGTAACAATGTCCGAACAGGGGAGACATTCCTTGTTAGGGACAGGAAGTTTGTCATCAAGCATGCACTTAATTGTGAGAGCAAATCAGTTATATACATTGCTATGTGCAACTGCTGCTCTGGGTTCTACATCGGAAAAACCGACAGGAGACTGCGAGATAGGATGTATGAGCACTTGTATGCAATTAGGACATGTAAAGATGACAACGCACTGGCCAAACATATTGCATTGTTCCCAGGACATAGTTTTAGCTTTATGGCTATAGACCATGTACCCTTAAAAATTAGAGGGGGCCCTGTATCTTTAATACTAGAAAATTGTGAGCTTGATTGGCAGTTGCGCTTGGACGCTTTCTGTCTTCCTGGCCTTAACACTAACTGCAACATTGCCCCAGTTCTTAAATTAAAAAGTTATTTTAGGTAAAACCTACTGTTACTATATAGTTTTCTCTGACTTTAGGTCTGACCCGTATATCAGGCAACACATATTGGATGATTTGGCAGTGTTGTGTGTTATTAGCACCTTGCACTAACACATTAGGTCTAGCTAGTTGACTTGACCGTCTACTATTCAGGGCTTACTTAACCTAACAGTCAGGTTTATAACCTAGTCTTAGTGGTCTTAGTAGGAATACACAATGGATTTTTACGTGCTGAATCTTTTAGGTCGCACGTGTTTTCCGCAGGGCAAAGGATACATCTTCCTTTCCTTGTCTTCCCCCCCCCCCCTTTTTTCTTTTTTTTTTCCTTCTTCCTTAGTCCTGCATGGTTACAGCACAAATAGAATGTTTAATAAACTAAGCCTGAGCAAATAGGAGTAGTATTTACCCCTTATACACACCTCATATAAGGCAAATTTGTTTTTAATGTTTTAAGTGAGTATTAGAGTACATTTTTCGATAGATCTACTTACATATTTTGTATAGTAGTTTATTGTAAATAGTAATGACATCTGTTTTTTGTCATCCATATTATTGTTAAGTCGCTGAGATCTGTTTTCATATAATTGAATCCATTTCTTATTGTTGTGTGTTACTTTTAAAAATGATTCTAAATGTGGGATGTCTTTAACTTTTTAGCACTTTGTATGTGTTTTTAAACACAACTGTTTGGTAACAGGAAACAGGAATATGTCATTTCCTGATGTAGTATTTTTAAAGTGAGTGTTTTTTGTCTAACTTGTTTCTCTGAAGAAGCTGCAGTGGTCTGTGGCGAAAACGCTCTTTTGGTTTGTTCAAAATAAAAGCGTTAAGAAGCTTTTTGACTCGGAGGCGTTTCTGTCTGCAAACAAGGTTCCTCATTGTGTACTTTTTGGTCTGACTTGTTTGAAAGCAACCTCAAAAAGCATGTTGTAGATTCTAGATATGTGATGAATTCTTCTAAGGATGGAAGATCTCCAACCCAAAATAAAAAAAAAGTCATCTACAAAATGTCTATATAGTTTAATATGTGTGCTAAGATGATGGCCAAATAAATGCTGTTGTTCCCAATACTGAACAACCAAATTTGCATACGAATTTGCAAACGGGGTGCCCATGGTGACACCCCATTGTTGCAAATATATCTTCTTGTCAAACATAAATACATTGTTGGACAACACCAATTCCAACAATGTACAAATTAACACAATTTCTTCATTGCACATTCTTCTTATTTCATTCAAAGTCTCCCTTATCGCCTTAATGCCATAATCATTTGGAATTGAGGTAAAGAGGCCCTGCACATTTAGGGTAACCATAAGATATCCTTCTAGGTCAAGTCTCTCCTCACATTCTCTCAGATCATTCAAAAAATATGTGGTGTTTTGCAGGATAGCTGGTATACACCTCACTATGGGTCCTAACTCCAAAAGTAAAAACAAAACAAAACAAAATAAAATGTAAGACAAAAATAAAAAAATAGAAGTAACCAAACCATAAATGAATATCTTCAATCCAAAATCAGATGTGGACAGATAACAGCAAAAGTCAGGCAGGGAACAGCAAGTCAGACATGTCTTGGTGAATCAGTACTAAAAAAAATAACTGTAGCTCCTGCTCATGCCTGTCCTATGATATTGCTGGTTGCCAAATAATATTCCGTACAGAAGGATTTCTATTAGATTGCTGTGGTGTTTGATTATTTGGCAAAGTTAGTTCTTGGTTAAGGACTAGACAGAGGGACCGAGCTACTAATATGTGCAGCAGGTAAGGGTGATAAAGGATAATGAGGGAAACATACTCGCAAGTGAAGAGAGTGTGTTGAGCAGATGGAAAGAGTACTTTGAGGGGTTGATGAATGAAGAGAATGAGAGGGAGAGAAGGTTGAATGATGTGTGGATAGTGAATCATGAAGTGTAGTGGATTAGCAAGAAGGAAGTAAGGATAGCTATGAAGAGGATGAAGAACGGAAAGGCTGTTGGTCCAGATGACATACCTGTGGAAGCATGGAGGTGTTTAGGTGAAATGGCAGTGGAGTTTTTAACCAGATTGTTTAATGAAATCTTGGAAAGTGAGAGGATGCCTAAGGAATGGAGAAAAAGTGTTTTGGTACCGATTTTTAAGAGGGATTAAACTGATCAGTCGCAGCATGAAGTTATGGGAAAGAGTAGTGGAAGCTAGCTTAAGAAGGGAGGTGATGATTAGTGATCAGCAGTATGGCTTCATGCCAGGAAAGAGTGCTACAGATGCGATGTTTGCTCTGAGAGTGTTGATGGAGAAGTACAGAGAAGGTCAGAAGGAGTTGCATTGTGTCTTTGTGGATTTAGAAAAAGCATATGACAGGGTGCCTAGAGAGGAGTTGTGGTATTGTATGAGGAAGTAGGTAGTGTCAGAGAAGTATGTAAGAGTGATACAGGATATGTACGAGGGTAGTGTGACAGTGGTGAGGTCTGCGGTGGGAGTGACGGATGCGTTTAAGGTGGATGTGGGATTACATCAAGGATCAGCTCTGAGCCCTTTCTTATTTTCATTGGTGATGGACAGGTTGACAGACGAGATCAGACAGGAGTCCCCGTGGACTATGATGTTTGCAGATGACATTGTGATCTGTAGTGAGAGTAGGGAACAGGTGGAGGAGACCCTGGAGAGGTGGAGATATGCTCTAGAGAGAAGAGGAATGAAGATCAGCAGGACTAAGACAGAATATATGTGTGTGAATGACAGGGAGGATAGAGGAATGGTGAGGATGCAGGGAGTAGAGGTGGTGAAGGTGGATGAGTTTAAGTACTTGGGATCAACAGTTCAGAGTAATGGTGAGTGTGGAAGAGAGGTGAAGAAGAGAGTACAGGCAGGATGGAGTGGGTGGAGAAGAGTGTCAGCAGTGATTTGTGACAGACGAGTACCAGTAAGAGTGAAAGGGAAGGTCTATAAGAGGGTAGTGAGACCAGCTATGTTATATGGGTTGGAGACAGTGGCATTGACAAAAAGGCAGGAGTCAGAGCTTGATGTGGCAGAGTTGAAGATGTTAAGATTATCACTGCGTGTGACGAGGATGGACAGGATTAGGAATAAGTATATTAGAGGGTCAGCCCAGATTGGAAGGTTTGAAGAAAAAGCCAGAGAGGCAAGATTACATTGGTTTGGATATGTGCTGAGGAGGGATGCAGAGTATATTGGGAAAAAGATGCTAAGGATGAAGCTGCCAGGTAACAGGAAAAGAGGAAGGCCCAAGATAAGATTTATGGATGTGGTGAGAGAGGACATGCAGGTGGTGGGTGTGACAGAGCAAAATGCAGAGAACAGGAAGAAATGGAAACAGTTGATCTACTGTGGCAACCCCTAACGGGAGCAGCTGAAAGAAGAAGTTCTTGGTTAAGGACTGGAAAATCATTTTTCCAGTGCCCCACGTGGCCACAATTAAAACAAGTATTTAACTGTATAAAAAATAAAGTAAAGTAAAATCCACTGCTCAGCAAGCAAACGCTGTAGTTCCGTGAGGTAGATATAATGTAAGTCACAAAGGAAGCGGAGTACAGCAGAAGTAAGAACAAAACTCCAAATTTAATTCCAAGAATGTGCACTTATAACATACGGATGAGCGCTTTCACCATTACAGCTTCTTCAGATCCTTGTATAAAAGTCACAGTAGACCTCCCCTTATATAAGCAGCTCAATTAATCAATTAAAACAATTTAAACAATTAAAAGCAATGCTGGAGAATTTAAAGAACTCTCCCATATATAAACATGTTAATGTAAAGTAAGACAAAAATATATAAAACTTGCATAGTGACCTAAAAACATGTAAATAAACATTCTGATAAGTTAATATTGATAAAATACATAATCAAGAACATATACAAATAAATGATAGTTCATTTTATGTGCCTCGGTTGTCTCAGCTTAGGTTTTATAGAAGCTCTAACATTCAACCCATGGCCCCTATCAGCTTTCAAACGAATGAACCAGGCAGGCTCCTTAGATTCAGTAAGATTCATAGTATTACCACCCCTTATTCACAACAATTATCTCTAGGACCCGGAACAAGAAAGTATGATCATTGTCATTGGTGGTTATATGTTTTGCTAAGGCATTGTGTAAAGTGCCCTTTCTCATGTGGTAAATATGCTCTCATTCTATCCCTTAACGGCCGGTTAGTTTTACCAACATAGAAACTCGGGCATGCCTGACAAGTAGCTAAATATACCACATTAGGTGTCATACAATCTGCATCTGCCTTGATGGAGAAAATGGTGTGTAAATCCGGGTGTATAAACACCTCACTGCTATCAATAAATGAACAGAAGTTGCAGTGACCACAGGGTTTAGTGTGACCAGTGTTCTTCATAATCCTATCATGTCTGGGGTGACAAAGCAATCGCTTTAGGTTGCTCTTATTCCGAAATAGGAAACTTGGTGTCTCCCCCACAATGCGTTTCAAGTCATCATCAACCAGGAGAATATCCCAATGTTTGCTAATAATTTCCTTTAACTGATATTGATCAGAAGTATACAGAGTAGAAAATTTAATAGATCTATTTAACATATGATCTCCAACGGTTTGATCTTGGACCCTGGGTCCAAAGTATGGTGCACCTGAAGTGGTGCGTGACATGTATGCTTCCTCCATGTATGGTATAATCTCATTATCCTTGTATCCCGGGTCAGTAATCTATTTCTCAGATTGTCTAATTCTGAGATAAATCCCTGTTCAGTGGGGTTCAATCTCGAGGCTCTAATGACCTGTCCTTTCATTATATTCTTAAAAACAAATTGTGGGTGCATACTAGACCTTAATAACAAGGAATTGCAGTAACATGCCTTGCGATAGACCCCCGTATTTATCATATCATCTGTTAATCTCTCAATATATAGGTCTAAAAAATAAATTCTATGTGTGGAATAGTTCATGGTAAAAGTAAGGAATGTAGTTAAATCATTCATAATGGATAGCATTGATTCCAGCTGTTCTGATGTTCCATTCCAAAGAAAAAAAAGGTCATCAACAAACCTTCTGTAGAACACCACATGTTCACAGAAAAGTGCATTCTTAAATAAAACATGTTCCTCCCAATATGCAAGGAACATGTTGGCGTAGCTATTTGCACATGGAGTGCCCATAGCTACGCCATCACGCTGTTTATAGATCTGGTCTTGGAACATGAATAAGTTGTTCTCCAAGACCAGTTCTAAAAAATGAACTATGAGGTCTATCAATACTACAGTGTAAGTACTGTGTGATTTCAGATAATTTAACACATAATCAAGTCCTATATCATTAGGTATTACAGTAAATAGGGATTGAATGTCAAAAGTCACAAAAGTACAACTAGAGATTCTATCATGGTGTCCAATACATTCATACAGATCAATCAAAAATTGCTTGGAATCCTTCAAGACTGTAACATTGTCATTCAATACACATCTCAGATGTTTCTCCACAAAAACTGAAAGGTGTTCAGTTACCCATCCACGGCCTTGTATAATCGGTACACGGGAACGTCAGTGTCTGAGGAAATTGCAGAATGATCCTACCGTTATAATCAGACCAGCTGATAAAGGTGGGAAAGTTGTAGTATTGGATATGTCATTTTATACGGAGGCTATGTCCTCCATGTTACAGGACAGGTTCTATGAACCTACTTCCATGGAACAGGTTCACTCTGTTGTCAGATATATTCATGACACGCTTTATGATATTCTTAGAAGTAATTTAATAAATAAGGAGCTATATGGATACCTTATGATTTATACACCCACTATACCGATTATACAAGGTCTCCCCAAGGTACACAAAATATGAAGAACCCACCCATGAGACCCATAGTTTCTGGCGTGGATGGGTAACTGAACACCTTTCAGTTTTTGTGGAGAAACATCTGAGATGTGTATTGAATGACAATGTTACAGTCTTGAAGGATTCCAAGCAATTTTTGATTGATCTGTATGAATGTATTGGACACCATGATAGAATCTCTAGTTGTACTTTTGTGACTTTTGACATTCAATCCCTATTTACTGTAATACCTAATGATATAGGACTTGATTATGTGTTAAATTATCTGAAATCACACAGTACTTACACTGCAGTATTGATAGACCTCATAGTTCATTTTTTAGAACTGGTCTTGGAGAACAACTTATTCATGTTCCAAGACCAGATCTATAAACAACGTGATGGCGTAGCTATGGGCACTCCATGTGCAAATAGCTACGCCAACATGTTCCTTGCATATTGGGAGGAACATGTTTTATTTAAGAATGCACTTTTCTGTGAACATGTGGTGTTCTTCAGAAGGTTTGTTGATGACCACTTTGTTCTTTGGAATGGAACATCAGAACAGCTGGAATCAATGCTATCCATTATGAATGATTTAACTACATTCCTTACTTTTACCATGAACTATTCCACACATAGAATTGATTTTTAGACCTATATATTCAGAGATTAACAGATGATATGATAAATACGGGGTCTATCGCAAGGCATGTTACTGCAATTCCTTGTTATTAAGGTCTAGTATGCACCCACAATTTGTTTTAAGAATATAATGAAAGGACAGGCCATTAGAGCCTCGAGATTGAACCCCACTGAACAGGGATTTATCTCAGAATTAGACAATCTGAGAAATAGATTACTGACCCGGGATACAAGGATAATGAGATTATACCATACATGGAGGAAGCATACATGTCACGCACCACTTCAGGTGCACCATACTTTGGACCCAGGGTCCAAGATCAAACCGTTGGAGATCATATGTTAAATAGATCTATTAAATTTTCTACTCTGTATACTTCTGATCAATATCAGTTAAAGGAAATTATTAGCAAACATTGGGATATTCTCCTGGTTGATGATGACTTGAAACGCATTGTGGGGAGACACCAAGTTTCCTATTTCGGAATAAGAGCAACCTAAAGCGATTGCTTTGTCACCCCAGACATGATAGGATTATGAAGAACACTGGTCACACTAAACCTTGTGGTCACTGCAACTTCTGTTCATTTATTGATAGCAGTGAGGTGTTTATACACCCGGATTTACACACCATTTTCTCCATCAAGGCAGATGCAGATTGTATGACACCTAATGTGGTATATTTAGCTACTTGTCAGGCATGCCCGAGTTTCTATGTTGGTAAAACTAACCGGCCGTTAAGGGATAGAATGAGAGAGCATATTTACCACATGAGAAAGGGCACTTTACACAATGCCTTAGTAAAACATATAACCACCAATGACAATGATCATACTTTCTTGTTCCGGGTCCTAGAGATAATTGTTGTGAATAAGAGGGGTGGTAATACTATGAATCTTACTGAATCTAAGGAGACTGACTGGATCATTCGTTTGAAAGCTGATAGGGGCATGGGTTGAATGATAGAGCTTCTATAAAACCTAAGCTGAGACAACGAGGCACATAAAATGAACTATCATTTATTTGTATATGTTCTTGATTATGTATTTTATCAATATTAACTTATCAGAATGTTTATTTACATGTTTTTAGGTCACTATGCAAGTTTTATATATTTTTGTCTTACTTTACATTAACATGTTTATATATGGGAGAGTTCTTTAAATTCTCCAGCATTGCTTTTAATTGTTTAAATTGTTTTAATTTATTAATTGAGCTGCTTATATAAGGGGAGGTCTACTGTGACTTTTATACAAGGATCTGAAGAAGCTGTAATGGTGAAAGCGCTCATCCGTATGTTATAAGTGCACATTCTTGGAATTAAATTTGGAGTTTTGTTCTTACTTCTGCTGTACTCCACTTCCTTTGTGACTTAAGTATTTAACTGTGGTGCACTCTGCAGTGCCTGTAATAAATCAGGGGGACAACAAATCTGTTGATCTGTCATGGGGGTTGCTAAAACAAATTGGGCTCTACCTCTTCCTGAAAATTTCTTCTTCCCTGACTTCACCCTCTGGAATTGGTATTAAACTGTTGAAGCTGAATATCCACTAACTTTTTCTGTAGTTCCTTTCTTCCCTAAGGATATTATCTGATACATATTGTGCTTGATTGACAATTTCATGGATGGCTAAGCTTGGCCAATTTAAACAAACCTTTTTAATCAGCTCTTTTATAGATGGTAACAGACCCTATGGAAAGGACACTGGCAAAGCACCTTCTGTAGGCTCAAGTTGTCTAGAAAAAGTCTTCAAATGCACCATTTATACATTGTAAACATGCATCAGTAGATTTTTTTCATGCTTTGCACAATAGCTTTGATTCTTGCCAAGTTAGGGGCAGGGGGACACGTAGTAATGGCATTTAAAAGATTATTTCTAACACCTAGAAATCCTTCATCTGTATCTTTTGGAATGTTATCACCTAAATTAGATTTTTCACTTAGTTTTCTAAAACTATCATGAGTTGTGCAAGCTTTTAATATGGCTCTCAAGTATTCAGAGGTAGGATTTTGTAATTGTACATGCCCCTTCTAAAATTTTTGATACTTTGCTGAGTGTGTACAGACAGGAGGCAGATAATCTACAATGATTTGAAAAATCCACTATAGTCCATGGCCATACTACACTTACAGTAGGTTCACCTTAGCTAGTAACTTCTCACAAGGGGTTTATCTGTTCAAAAAGTATATCAAGATCAGTAGAAGAGTCATAATCTCTCTCTTCATCTGCAGGTTTTATTGCAGGGAATGCCCACTGATATTTCTCCCTCTCAATAACAATGGATAATTGAGTAATAATGGTTTTAGATTTACTCAATGTGCTATTTTTTGCTAGTCGACTTTTGTTAGCAAATCTTTGTAACTTTCCCACAGATTTATGTTTATGGTATAATCTTTTCCCTTTATTAGCTATGCACATCCAAATGTGGTCCAAGGAATTGTTGAAATCAGACGTTATAACCTGACTCAGAGGGGATTAGAAATACTAGCAGTAACCTGGACTGTATCTAGGGAAGTGTTAGTTGTTTCTGCAAAATGGGCCTCCACCTACCCTCTTGTAGAGGGAGTAATGTCAGTGTGCTGGGATTCAGGTGGGCCATAATGTGAAAGGGGTGCAGAAGCTAATGGTGGCCAGTCATCATCTGATGATTCTGGCTCTGAAAGTGATACTTTTTCTAAGTGTCATAAAGGATACATAAGCCAGGGATGGAACTTTTCATCTCTACATTTTTGTCAGTTTTTAAATATTCTATTTGCTCCCTGAAGCTGTGAATATAGCCTTTGGTAATTATATTTTAAGTTTCTAACTACAAATCTTTCATTATTTTTACATTCTTCTTGCTAGTCATTAAAAGCTGGCCAACAAGAGGTTCGTACCTTATTACTTTTTTGTTTCAACTTAGTTTTTAGATTTTTTTCCCAAAATTTTATCAAAGCTACAATTCTCCAGAAACTGTAATGCACTATTACTTCTCGTGAGGTCAGACCATTTTGCCAAATAATTACAGCTGTCCGTACCATACTTATTAAACATTTACCTGCCTGGAGTCCCCAGCTCTGGATCTGTAAACTCATTTGTATTGGTGCCCTTTATAAAACCCAGCTCACATGCCAAAGAAATAGATCTGTGACTATAATTAGGGTCACTCAAATTCCAAATGAAGGAATCCTCAGTTCCTTTTTCTTTGTATTTTTGATTAAAACCCACTCTCACTCCTGAGAAGGCCTGTCCCAAGATCCCTTCTCTTGCTTCTACCTTGAAAACCTCAGCAACCTTGATTTATAAGATCACAGGATCATAGAATCATAGGAGATTACTGGGCTATCGACATAGAGGTCATTTTAAGACTAGTCATTTCAACGTAATGTAATACCATAGGAGTACTAGTCAATACCCAAGATTGCATTTAGTGATGACTGCCCATGTCCAGGAGGGTTGTGGGTGCTATAAATTTACGTGGGCATAAGAATTTACGGTGCCCCATCCACTCATCCAGATTCCTCTTAACAGTGTCATAGAGGTACTCTGTTTTTCATGAATTGGTAACCTGTTCCAAAGACGTGGCTGTCACTGGGAGATAAATCTGTCTCTCCAGCATGTCCTATTTAAGTCATATAATGAGTATCCCTAGACCCATTTGATTTACAGATATGCAGTAAGTTCATTAGAATTGGGTCATGGGTTGTTCTGTAGGCCAGGCATACGATAGTAGTATCTATTTCTAGTCTAGTATCTACACCAATCCCTGAACCTACAGGTAATTATCAGGACTGCAGATCTATACCCACTAATGTCACATGGGCCTGCCTCACATCATAAAGTCAGTAAAATAGTTGATTCTATAGTCAGACATTTTAACACTCCACTCATCAGACTCTTAATGGGAGTGATATGGTTAGTTGTATCCCTGCTGCTAGGATTGGAAATATATGAGGGCTTTAAATATGATTATAAATAAATATGTGGGTGGCACAGTGGTGCAGCGGTTAATGTTGTCGCCTCACAGCAAGAGGTTGTCTGGTTTGATTCTCGGCTGGGGTGCCTTCTGTGTGGAGTCTGCATGTCCTCCCTGTGTTCACATGGGTTTCTTTCGGGTACTCTGGTTTCCTCCCATGTTCAAAGACATGCATCTAGAGCATTTCTCCCCAGGCCTCCACTGAAAATAGGCTCTGTTCTAGTCTGACTTTCCCGGTTAACAAATGTTAAATAAAATAAAAATAAATAAATTACCTTGTCACCCATGTGGTGTGAATGATATTAGGTGCTCTATCATAAAGGAGGTGTAGCATGACACAACTGAACTCACCAAGCCACTAATGTCTCTGAGGAAGTTAAATCAACAGTGTTGAGAGCATTCTTCATTAACCAAATATCACATCTACGCTTAACAAAAGAATAATTGACAACAATGAGGATCTGTCTGTGTAGGACCAGATAGCCAACAGACCCTCTTTCTTTACTAGGGATGATCTGTATCTCATGTAACATGGCTTCCACATGTTGGCTACAACATTTTCTTCCTTCATATTGCCTTTTCAAGGCTAAGTTTAATTCATATGTTTATCCACCAAAAAAAATCTAGTTCAATAGATATCAAGGATGTTATGCTGAATGCTGGGAGTTAAACAATAAAATCCATGTGCTTTAGGCCAAACTCACACTCCAAGATATTCATATTTGTGTAACAATGCTTTGTTTCAGAGCAATGAGAGCGCTTCCTCTATAACAGGGAACTGTACCTTCCATGCATTCATGACCACTAGCAAATGCAGAGGTGCATCCATATTTATAAGGACTCTTACTGTCTCATGTCAGATCTTGCATGATGCCATTTAGAACTTTTAGTGATCCTAGTTTTCTCAACAAAATAACCTCTGACATCATTGCAGACTACACGTCCACTTATCTGCCCCCATCTGAGTAGAATGAGTATCTAAGTCAACTTGAAAAACTCACTATTAAGCCAAAAACTCTTATTATGGGTGAAATAAATTACCCTCAATCAATTGGCCATTTTGTACAACCACTTGTAAATATATCCAGATATTTCTTTATTTTGTAAATACCAGCTTCCTTATATAAATTGTCCGCAGCTGTCCACGAGTATAATTCTCATTGATCTTGTGCATGCTGTCTCACCCCCCCATACCATCTTGTGTGTCACCAGATCACCAAGCTTTAACCATCACCCTTTATACAAACTTGCCCCACTGAATACCCTGCCATAATTTAGAATTATTCTAAAACCAACTTATTGCTACTTACTATTTTCATTGAACAAAAATAGTTGCTACATTTCACCAAACAGAATGACTCTTGATGTCACCATTATTTCGACATATGCCTCAGAGTTTTACTCCCTAAGAATAAACTCATATAAGAAGCTTTACCCAGCTGTCACAAAAACTGCAATAAATTCAAAAAGAAAGCCTGCATGGTGGAACTCCCTGTATTAAATCAACACAAGAAAAAGCCCATGATTCTGTAAAAAATCCCCCTTTTTCTTACTACAGAAGACATATAAATGCATTGAGCAAGGCCTTTTGTGACACAATTGTGGATTGCAAAGCCAGTTTTAAACTCATATTAGTTACCAATACTAAGGATAAGTACAAGACCTTATTCTGTTATTAGGAAATGTAGTTATAGTACCTAGTCCTGCTGCAAACTTATCTCCAAAGGTGTATCCACTCTGGCCCAAACACTAACACTAATATCCTGGTTTAAAAATGTATCTCCAGTTTCATGACTCCCACGTGCTCTATCACCCTCCTAATCCCCCGCACACACTTCCTATCCACGTTATTACTATGGATCAAGTCACATCTGCACTTTCAAAAAGAAAAATATGAGTTTTATGTCTCATAAGAGTATTACAGGATGTCTGTTTGCAAGCATAAAATACCACATATGAAAACACATTCTACATTTCTTTAACATTAGTCCTTCACAGGTTCGATACCTGAAACTTGGAGAGCTGCCATAGTTGCACTTCTCCATAGGGGTAGACCCATTGCTTACTCTCTACAACTATAGGCTTATAAGACTTACTATTGTTATATGTAAAGTCATGAAATTTACTAATGCTGAAGTAAGTAAAAGTGATAGAGAAGACATCCAAACCTTTGATACAAATCAATTTAAAACAGATCATATCTATTCAAAAAAGTAAATTTCTTTGACATGGTCACAAAGCCATAGATGAGGGACAGACCATTAACACTTTCTACCTTAATCTTGCCAAGGCCATTAACATAATTCTCCATATGGTTATCATAGACAAACTCTTCAGTATCACTGTTAACCCTTATGTTATCTGAGGGGTACATGACTGGCTTACTGGTAGAACTCAAACTTTTAAGATGGGGTGTATATCTTTTAACAGCAGAGAAGGCGTTCTACAGGGCTGAGTGTTGAGTTCCATTTTACTGGACATTTACTCCTCATAAATGAAATTAGGCATTTAGGGTCTCTGGATAACAATTTTATGTCTGACTGCAAACTACATACAGTTGTCAGTCCCCTTATGATATCCATATTTACCAGCCAGGCCTGGATTAGAACCAGTGCTTAATATGTAAAGTTTGGGTTCATCCTAGATGGTAAGAAATGCATCATAGTTACCTTTAGTGAAGCTTCTGCCTCCTCACAGCAGGCCATGTTATTGGAGGCCTTGGTTGCAATGTAGACAGCAAGATCTCTTTTGCCTACCATATCTTGGTTGTTTTTAAGAAATCCTCTTGCCTTGCACAGATAATCTCTCAGGGCATCTCGTGTAGTGCAAAGGCTGTATATAGCTTTCTGTGGTCCTCGTTCATGAGATCCATCATTGAGTACAGTGCCCTCATTTGGAAGAAACCTATTTAAGTACCTTGTACGACTTAAAAGACCCCAACATTTTAAACTAAAAGGATTCTGGTTTAAGCTACTTAAGCTACCCCAAAGGATTAGAACCCCACTCTCACTACTCCACCTCATACAGTCTCTTGAGAGTCAACCTTTGCTCAGAATTTCATGCTTTGAAACTCCCCATGCGTTTTGGTCTTTTCCTCCTTCAAAAAAATAAGTCTAAACCCCCAGTCCGAAGACCAAAGCCTTCATTGTAAGATCAGCAATGCGTGAAACAGTTTTTAGCCAGTTGTAGTGAATTAGTAACTTAGATGTGCAATTGCCATTATACATATATATGTGGATCTACTGAAATCAATCTAAACTTCACTAAATTGACACCAAAAACACTGGCCAAAAAATGTTGAAAAATAATTAATACCCTACCACGCATGTTTTGAGGCACAATCTTGGACCATTCAAAAGAAACCTACTTTTTTAAGGGGATGAGACCAGAATTTCAGTGTTGGGGGCTGCACATCCCGCATCCACTGCTAATTATATATATCAACTCTGAATAAAATTGTACAATCTCCAGGAAAGGGGCATTTTCCAACCCTGGGGATTATTGATCTCGTGGCACCAAAGTGTGTCAAAAAAACAGATGTTGACATTTGGGTGTCTCATTTATTAAAAACACTACCCCCTTATATATCTTTACAGATAGATAGATACATTTATATATCCATATAGCTGGATAGATAGATAGATAGATAGATAGATAGATAGATAGATAGATAGATAGATAGATAGACAGACATATATATGCAGCCTTTATAAATGCCAACAGGTACAACTGGCACTGGTGATAACTCAATGAAATATGAAAAAAAAAAACAATATCACAAGCTTGATTTTTTATTTATAACTTTCATTCTTTAAATGATAAAACTATTTAAGGTCATAAAAAGAAATATTTAAAATTGTATTTCAATACTGACACTTTCAATCTCATGATTAGCAACTGCCAATCAAATAATTTTATTTAATACATTCAATATTTTGATTAAAATATTTGAAAATCCCTGGCTAAAACTGAAATAGGCCCAATGGGATCATTGTTCTACCTAGGTCAACAAATTCAGATTAAAATACCATGCTGTTGTAAATTATTTTGCAACTGTAAATTATGTCATACAATTGGTACTTAACACATCTCTTAAACCTCAAACGAATATATAAGATATATAAGGGGATATATAATCCCCAAAGTGATCTACCAAAAAAGGTTCTCTAGCTCTGATATGTTATTAAAGAAATCATTTTATGTCCAAAGTCATTTTTTCCATTATCATGAAAGTAACTTTTTTTGAAACTAGGGCAAACTAACTGTGACTTGCAAAAGTGTTTGCTTTGTTCATAGGTATGTACTATGCTATCGGCCCAAGGGCCTAAGAAAGCCTAGCCAACAAGGTTCCCTGGCTTATGCCACCTAAGAAAGTTATTTTCCTGTGCCACTGTCGAGCAGAGCCACAGAAGTGATCCACGGGGTGTATTTCCTATTTCACATCCACTCATCAAGATTTTTCTTCTAGAGTGTTAATGAAGAACTTTGCTTGACATAGATGGGTAACTTGTTCCAGAGTATGGTAAGTCTCTGGGAAAGAAATCTATCCTTCCAGCATGTCCTGTTTATTGTGGTGACAAGGTTTAGGTCCCTAGAGCATGTAGCTTGGAGGGATTGGGATTTCTTTAGGTGTAGCATGTCCAACAGCTCTGGGTTTGACATAGCTTTATATGTTAGGCAGAGACCACCTCGGAGTAGGCGATATGCCATGGAGTAAAGCTGGTGTTTTTTGAGACGGTCAGTGTAGGGCATCTGTTTGAGGCCAGTAATCCTCTTTGTGAGGTACTTCTGTGGCCTTTCCAGCTGCTGCAGATGTCATGTGAGGTACATTGCAAAAGGGGCATTGCACTCTATAATGGGTCTAATGAGTGTCAAATAGAGGGGAACAATGACCTCTTTTTTCTTGGATGAGAACCCTTTTGTGATGAGGTGTGCCACGTAGAAGGACTTCCTGACTATTGTGGTGATGTGATTATCAAAGGAGAGACTACTGTCTACCTGGGTCCCAAGGTCTCTTATCACACATTCGGTGTTAAGTAGACTGCT
Source organism: Protopterus annectens (assembly GCF_019279795.1). Classification (NCBI taxonomy): domain Eukaryota; kingdom Metazoa; phylum Chordata; order Ceratodontiformes; family Protopteridae; genus Protopterus; species Protopterus annectens. Next base: position 1,679,687,628 of record NC_056731.1, on the reverse strand, counting down.
ACCTGTGTGGTAGTTCATGGGTACAGAGTTTTTACCAAAGGGGATGACAATGCACTTTTTGGCATTGAGCTTGAGGCTATGGCTCTGACACCAGGCATCTGTCTCAGTGAGGCCCTTCTCTAGGATGTCCATATCATTTGGGGACTCGACTATGGCTCCTAGTTTGCAGTCATCTACCAACTTCATTAGACAGAGGCCTTCTGTGTTTGCCTGTACTTCAGAGAAGTAGATACCAAACAGGAGAGGTCCCAGGACTGAACTCTGTGGTACTCCACTTGTCACTGTTTTGAAGTCAGATTTGGAGTCTGCAACTTTTACAGTGTGGGTTCTGTCAGTAAGCCAGTTGGCAACCCATTTTGTGATGTAGGGATTTATACCTAGTTTAGTGTATTTAGCTATAATTCCAGAATGGGGGATAGTGTTGAAAGCCTTGGTGAAGTCAAGGTAGGCTTTGTGAACCACCTTACCCTCATCTACGGCTTTGGTGTCTGCCTCAAAGAAGTCGATCAGGTTCAGGAGGCATGATCTGCCTTTCACAAACCTGAACTAGGTGGGGTCCAGAGTCTGGAAGTTACCAATGTATTTGTTTATGAGTTCCATGATGATACATGCCATGGCCTTGCAGACCAGGCTCATCTGGCTAATAGGACAATAGTTCTCGGGATCAGTGGTGGCTCCCTCTTTGTGGAGTGGGATAACTGATGCTGTGCGCCATTCAGTGGGCACAAAGCCTGATGTGAGGCTATGACTGAACATGGTGCTTAGGTGGGGAGCTAGTTCGTTCTGAAGTTCATGTAAAATGCAGCCTGGGATGTTGTCCGGTCCCATGGATGCTGCGTTTTTGGCTTTAGAGAGTGCAGCTTTTACCTGCGTAGTTGTGATTACAGGAACTCTGCATTCTTCCTGCCAGGATGTTTCCAATATCAGTTGGTTCTGTAATTTTTATGCCGTAGTGCTGTAACTCAGGGCAGATCTGGGTGTTGTCACTGAGATTCTTGACATAGCTATAGAATGCTTTGTGGTTGTCCTTAGAATCAGTGGTGATTTTGTTTTCATAGCTAGCTTTGGAGGATCTTATAAGGGATCTCAGCTTCTTACTGAGACTGACCAGGGAACTCCTCCACTCATGGGATTTTACTATCTTTTGCAACAGTTTCTTCCTTCTGTTGTACAGTTTGTTTATGGCAGGGGACCACTAGATTGGCTTCCTTTTTTTGGAGGATAGCATCTTGGTTCTGTTTGGGATAGCACGAAACAGGCACTCGTGTAAGTGCTTATAGACTGCTCTTGTGTAGGATTCAGCAGTCGTAACTGTATTGCTCATCTGCATGGGTGTCATGAAGTTTGCCACTTATGTCTTAAGAAGCATGAAGTTGGCTTTGGAGAAATTTTTTACCATGGTTTCCTTAATGCGGGGTGGGGGTGGGATGAGGATATCTAGGTTGATTAGCTTATAGTCGGATTTGACCAATTAGGAGTTGACTTCAGGTGTGGAACACCAGTCACTCATGTTGGTAATGACTAGGTCTAGGATACTGCTGCCCATGGTGGGGGTGTGGATAGGTTGATCCAGGGTATTGGAATTTATGAATTCCAGAAAGCATTGCACAAAGGAGTTGGTACATGAGTAGTTTTCCCAGTTAATGGTGTGGTAGTGGAAATCGCCCATTATTAGGGTGTTTGGTTGAACCCTAATATTTTCCAGTATATCAAGAAAGGAGGAGTGGGAATCCTGGGGCATGGTGGGGGATCTGTAGCAAGCTACAATTTGGATTGCAGTTTTGCTCAACCTGAAGCAGCATAAGGGGGATCTCTTGGATCAGTGGCTCCAAGAGGCTAGGATGGCAGGGGTTGTCCCAGCTGTATCACTCCACTACGTGTTTAATAATTGCCAGCTCATGTATATTATGGATAGGTATGGCTAAATATTCCAATTATGTCCTTCACAGTGGCAAGTGAGCGGGCCGCGAACCAGGAGGCCCATGGATGTCGCCTGCAGAGGTTGCAACATGAGGCAGGTTAGTAATACTCTTGCATGTACTGTCACTGGAAATAAATCTAAAAGCATTAGTAAGTTAATTGCCAGTATAAAACCTGTATTGTTTAAGGCAAGTATTGCATACACCAAAGAATATGGCAGGAAGAGTCTCATATAGTTTGTATTTAAATAAAAGCATAATAGCCTGACAATAAAGGTCTAACTGCTGGACTGCATGTGTATACTCTGGTATCATATGGTAATGTAGATTTGCAATCACTTAATAGTACTGTTGTATTAAGCACTGTTACCCACACTGTGCAACATAAATAGAATGTATAGGAATGTCTGTATATGACAGGTGTAAACCCCAGAGGTCATTTAGCACAACTGAGAGAGACACAGACAGAAAACAGTGAAAAGACAGACAACAAAATCCAAATAGAGGAAGAGATAGTGAGAATGAGACACAATGTGCTGTTGGAAAGAGAAACGAGAGGTAAGCCATACCTGAAAGGAAAATAAGATAGTGCACCTTCAAGAAACAATAAGAATGAGCAAAGAGAAGTTAAAATGATTCTCACACATACAACAGATACTGAGGGGATATGTAATATTATTCGAAGGAACTGGAAGATACTATTGTCAAGTGAAGAATGCAAAGAAGTGATTGGAGAGATACCTAAGTTTGGTTACAGGAATGCAAGTAATCTGAAAAATAGGTTATGCAAAGAAGACTACTTAGTACCACGTGTCAACTCTGATAGAAGAGGGACATTTCCATGTAGAAGGTGTACTATGTGCAGGTATATATGTACAGAGAACAGTTTTGAGCATCCCATTACCAAAAAGAAATACACCTGCAGTTTCTATGCTGATTGTAACACAAAAAATATAGTATATTTGGCCACATGTTCCTTATGTGACCATTTCTATGTTGGAAAGACAGTAAAACAATTTAAGGAGACACTATCCAAACATATAAGTGACATCAGACTCAAAGATTATAAGAATCCTCTTGCCAAACATGTCAGGGACAATGAAGGACATAATTTCAAGGTCAGAGTGCTTAGAATTGATCTAACCTCAGAAAGGTGAGGTGACAACAACAACAGACTGGAGCAGGAAGAAATGTATTGGATTGGAAAACTACAAGCTCATAGAAGAACGGGACTGAACACTACATTTCCGATGAAACCAGTGCTCAAGAGGCGTGGTTTGAGAAGATGTGTGTGATGTGACATCACCCGTTATCTAACACTATTGGTAGAGAGCAATTTTTAAACAGGCACTAACTGCACAGTACACATGGATCTGATGAAGGGTTATTGAGGAGACCCGAAAGCGCTTATCCTTTGTCCTGTTTGTTTTTTATTTTTGTTTTTATTTTTATTTTTAAGTTATTGTTCGATGTGAATAAATACTTGATGATTTTAGTGAATGCAGTTGTTGTCTATGGTTACGAAGGTGAACTACACTTGCCGATATTCAAGTAGAGCTGATTATATACGCTGTGCTTGGGAAGACAATACATTTGAAACATTTATCTTAT
>NC_056731.1:1679604098-1679679098 GCF_019279795.1 Protopterus annectens | reverse complement strand
AACAACAGTACTCACACTCTGTCTGTAGTTCTAGAACCTCCTACAAATATGTAGCTGGCCTGAGTGTGCAGGTTCTCCTGTAAGAGGTATTTCTACCTGCTGTCTGTAACACTGCTGCCCACACGCAGTAAGGATGTCCATCATACAGGAAAGGTAAAGGGACCACGCCCACATGATGTAGGGATTTATAGTAGTTGGTTGCCATGACAGTGGTAATTGGAAGTACTACACAGCATGCTGCATGCAGGTAGCAAGTGGAGGACACTGACTGGTGCAGAGGCCATCACCTGATCATGTACATCACCTACAAATTCCATGCTGAAATCTATGCAAAGCAGCTCATTGCATTTACTAGAGAGAGATTGAGAGAGCGAGAGAGAGAGAGAGAGTGCATGTAAGGCACAAAAAAAAAAAAAAAAAAAAAACATCAAGCTAACCATCCAGAAGAGACATCATTCCCAGAACAGGTATGTGAAGTATATATGTATGTAAATGACCATAGTACTTGATCCATAATAATGGGACTGATGATGTGGAATTATTTATATGTGCCTTCAGGTGTTGTTGTTGTAATGATGTTCAACTGAACAACTGCTAAAGACAATAGAGTCCGTCCCTGTGGGTAGTGGGCCATACCCTTCAACCATGCAGAGCAGCACTGACTGATAACATGTAAGCAATAATAGTATGTGCTGTGTAATGGGAAGTATGTATATTATGTGGCCAATAGCTGGTGGTGGAAGTAATGCCATAATGATGGACACGTGGGTTCCACAGTCCACCTCTTGCAGGATACTCATGTTAACCTGTATTGTAGCATGCAGGAATGCCATAGGTGTGTAATAGGGTTACCTGCAATCTGGCCCTACATATACTCCCTTAACTGCAGGCTGTGTCCATATGTGGCACCTGTCTGTACTGTAGCAAGGCAGAACAGTGCAGCTGTGCAGGAAGGTGTTGTGAGATTGTGGACCTGATGTCTGAATGTACCCCACATATAGGCATGCATATGTGTACACACGTATATATATATATATATATATATATATATATATATATATATATATAAAATATAAATATATATATATATATAAAATATAAATATATATATATATATATATATATATATATATATATATGTATATATATATATATATATATATATATATATAGGTTCATAGGTTCATAGGTTTATACTAGGCTATCTGCCCTAAGGCATTTATAAGCCTAGCCCAAATTATTGTGGCTTACGCCACCCCTTATATGAAAAAATACTGTGCCCATTAGTTTGTTGTGCCTCTGTCCAGCAGTGACCCAGAGATGATTCCCGGGGTAAACCTACGATCTCCCATCCACAGGTCTAGATTTCTCTTGAACAGAGTCAGCGAGGTGCTCTGCCTCACATGGACCGGGATTTTATTCCACAGCATAGGGAGTCTCTGAGTGATAAATCTATCCCTCCAGCACGCCCTATTTATATCCGTGCTAAGGTTTAAGTCGCTTGCTCTAGTGGTTTTGGTGGATTTGGATTTTTGAGGTGGAGCATGTCCATTAATTCCGGGTTGGACATGGCCTTGTATGTCAGGCACATGTCACCTCTGAGCAGACGGTATGCGACTGAATAGAGCTGGAGTTTCTTCAATCTGGCAGCATATGACAGATTTTGGAGTCCCTTTATCCTTTTGGTGAGGAACTTTGGGGCCTCTCCAATTGCTGCAGATGTCGGGTGAGATACATCCCGAATGGGGCATTGTACTCGATCATTGGTCTGATAAGTGAAGAGTACAGGGGAACAATGACCTCACTAGATCTGCATGTGAATCCTTCATGATCAGGTGGGCAATGTAGAAGGTCTTTCTAACCACTTTAGCAATGTGAGTGTCAAAAGAAAGGCCACTGTCAACCTGGGTCCCCAGGTCCCTGATAACCTCTTCTGTGCTTAGTGGATTGCCACCTATATGGTAGCTTGGGGTTACCTTGTTTTTCCCGAAGGGTATGACTATACATTTTTTGGCGTTTAACTTCAGGCCATGGCTCTGGCACCAGCTATCTGTTTCCGTGAGTCCCTTCTGAAGGATATCAGTGTCCGATGCACTTTCCACTATGGCGCCCAGTTTGCAGTCATCTGCAAACTTTGTCAGCCAAAGTCCTCCCATGTATATATATACACACACACACACACACACACACACACACACACACACACACACACACACACACACACACGTATGTCCACAAATATTCAGATATCCATATGTAGACATATATATGAACACATATATACATCATATATATCTACACATATATAGATATATACCTATATGCACATGTTTACATATATACAAACACACACACAAACATATATGTATGTAAATACATGTCCCCTATATTGACACCACAGTGCTGCATGCTATGTGTGAGGAAATAGCACACATAGCAATACACACAGATATCTACAGGTGTCAGTTTGTGCAACATGGATGGGTATGTCACATGTGAACCCCTTGTTGGGACTACATTGCCATTGTCTGTGAAGTATGGAATGGGAATATGGGGAAGTATGGCAGGTATAGTTGTGGAAGTGGTCAGGGTTGGTAGATATAGAGGACAACCTACAGGGGTAGTATGTGACACATGTGGTGGGTAAACACCCTGGATGGTGTGTGTGGTCTGTGATGTGGATGCCCCATGGGCCCCAATATGGACACAATGGGAACAAGCCTCCCACGCACTGCTAATTAAAACAGCAGTCTATGTCTTGAAGGTGCCCGGCCTGGAGGCTGAGCAGGAGGAGCATGTGGGCCCTGTGAATGTGTACTGTGTGCCTCAAGGTGATGTAGCACATCCCACATGTGTCTGTGGAGCCCTTTATGGAAGAGACCCTGGACCGGACCTCAGGGGACAGGAACATGTCTGTGTGTGCCCCCGGGAGGATAACATCCCCTGAGTTGGTTCCACTTGACAGTATTGCTGGACTAGTACATGAGGAGGCCACAGGTTGGGTCACACATGTGATGTGGCCTGGTAACATGGGCAGATGAGTTTGGAGAGGTGGTTCTGCTGGCCAATAGTACATATACATGTTATTGTGTCAATGTTATAGAACATATGTCGGTAGTAATAGTCTACACAATCCTGGAGCATGTCCAACAACATGCATAGACAACCCCAATAACACAGAATGTCAGATGTGCAGCAAACACATAGCAAGCCTACCACAGGCATATATGGAACTATTGTTGCCCTGATAATGGCATGCAGGTGAATAGTCTGTAACAGTCCAGCAATGATAGGGTCCACACAGGGAACATGACTACAAGCACATTGCACAAAGCATAGTACAGTACAATATCTGCCCCACTGGTAGGTATGCTGTAGCCATACCTATTGAGTTGTGTGTACAGTTTGTTGTCGCTGATATGGTGGGGGGTGACAGTGATGTGTATTAGGAACTGTGATAAACTTGCTGAATGACTTGCACACACCTGTGTCCATCTTTGTGTCTTTCAGGCATGATGTCCTATTGAAAGCTGCCAGTGTACACAGCAGCTGAAAATGACATTCTGCTGAATGACCTCATACAGCACTATGCAGTCTTGTTTGGTCGGGCCGCCCATGATCAGCAAGAGTGGACCGCCCTGTGGAACGACCTAGTCCACAAGGTCAATGATGTTGGACTGCACAACTGCAGTTATGAGCAGGTCTGTCATCATTGTTCTGACCTGCTTAGCAATGCCTGTCGGTGTGCTGCTGCAGTTTGGGGGGATCACTTCACCAAAGGGGGGACCATGCCATCCATCCCCCCCTGACACATGTGGAGGAGCTCCTAGTCAGCCTCGTGGCACCTGCCCATCTTCACAGCCATGAACCGCCTGACACCTTTGTAGAGGTGGGTGCCACCATCACACTGGCTGAGGAGCATGCAGGTAAGGCCACAGGGCACAGCAATAGGCCACTGCTGTGTATACATCTGCATCGGTACAGGTTGATCATGCATATCTGACATGTCAAAGATATATTTTGTTGCTGCATAGTAGTGATAAATAGATGTGCATATGTGGAAGTATTTTGGACATGTACTGTTGATGTATTGTAATGCTGCACCCACCCTGTAGCAATGCCACAGGTGTGGCCACTGACTTTGCATCTCTCACCCTCTTATGTAGATCCCTCCAGTACACCACCAAGGCACCAGCCTGTAACTGGTGAGTATGGTTTATGTAGATGCTTGCCAATACACCGGGCATGTAATGGCGATGGCATATTCCATGCACACATCTACCACACCTACCCAGAATGCATGCTGCACATGTTCATGTATTGTTGCTGTTAAATGCATGGCATCACAGGGGTGAACATGATGGGGTATTGGAAGGGTATGTCAGACACCTGCATGATAATTAACATCCTGTCATTGTGGAATGTGTCCACAGGGAGTAACATAATGGTGGGAGACATGGCCTACAGTAGGGACATGTTTGGAACAACACCCATATACAGTGCAATGCCAGTGTATATACCTATAGGGTAATGGCAACTGTTGCAGAGTTACACTATGGCATAAGGCATTACTGTGGTCCACATTATTAGCTGGGACTAGGCTGCAACATGTGGTGTTCAGTGTATGGGACACTGCAAAGTGACACACATGTGTAGGGCTTACTTGTCATGCATCTGCAAAAAGGCTGAAGGTGGGGGGGTGTCAGCATGACACACCAGTGCACTGCAGCAGGGATCCTAAGGATGCTTAGAATGGCTGTATCTGCACATAGTCAGGTTCAGGAACTGTCGCAGATGTAACCCTACCCCCACAGCAATAGGGATGGCAGTGTGTGAACACCAAGGGATGTGCACATGAGTAGACATTGCAATCATGCTGATTAGGTGGACTTGTAGGGCAGACTGAACATACACTGGCAAATGCAGATGGCCTATGCTAGTATACTCCTGCCAGAAGTAGTGACTGCTGTAGTACACATAACAATAGGTGTGACAAACCGTCATGATAAGAGTGTGCACACATATGCCCACATGGATTGTATGCATCGTAGTCAGCATCCGCACACCTAACACATTCCGTAGACAATGCTTGTGAAAGTACAGGACATATGTCACATATCGGGCTCATGTACTGTTAAAATATGCGGTGATGTGGTCCCATGGCTGATCATGGATTGGTGCGTCATATCAATAAGGGTGTGTACACCCCCGATAGTCATGGTATGGTCTGATGGTTGTCAGTGTTAGAGTATTGGACTGGTCATACATTGTCCGCTGATGTTGAGAGCTGATTCAGACATTAGGCATTCACAAATGACATCTGTCCACATATCATCCCAGGTATGTGTTGCTGAAAAACATAGGGGCTGTGAGCATTAAAGCTGACATAACTGACACAGTACTACACATTCAACAATGGGTTGTACACCTGTGAGGTGTGATGCACAGTAAATGGCAAGGTGCAGAACAGAGCACAGCAATACTGTGTACATGGGTGCAGTGGTATCCAGGGGAAGGGGGATCACCTAGTAACACAGCACACGCATCACACACACGTATACTGTTGCTAGCATGGATTGACTATAGCTGCACTGCATGCTGTTGTGTACAATATTTTATACATGTTGACAGATGGGTAATAGGAGAACTGTGTGTACTATCATTGTGCAACCTCACCTGTATGTGTGTATGTGTGTGCGTCCTTGTGGGTAGTTAGTTTGTCTGTACGGTCACTCTGGTGAAGTGGAGCGAGGTTGATGCATGTAGGATGTATGTGTGCATATGTGTGCATTTGTGTGGGTGGCCATGTATGCACATGTGTGATTGTAGGGTGTTCATACAGCAGTACCTCCCTTTGGAATCGTGCAGTACATGGACATGGGCTGCCACATTACACACCAGGAATACTTGTCATGTATGTAGTCACAGGACAGCTGATAGTATAATAAGGTCTGTAGCATGAAACAGTTATTGAGAGGGAAGGTAGACACCAGGCATACCCTTAATATCGCATTCAGCAGAGAGGTGACCTACAATCCACGTATGCAGCACTACAGATGCATTGGAGAAGTACTAGTCAACACTAGGGAGTGTATCCATATATTACAGTTGTCACATGATAGGCTAATTGAGCAGCATATCTGGCATGGACTGAGCAATACATAAACATGACACAGCAGTGCATGATATTATGGAGTGAACATAGTAGCCCACACATATAGGGGCCATGCCCATGATGTCCGGACATATACAAAATGAGCACTGAATGACAGCAGTGAGGCCAGATAAAACTGCTACACTCAGGTCTGGCAGTAAGTAATGTAGTAACAGGTTTGTGTTGTTATCACGAGTCTAGGCATTTAGAGGACTGATATGTTAATGAGTGTTATCAATGTGTTCATGTTACCAAGCGTGATGCAGGAGGGGAAACACATGGAAATATACCTGGGACTGTCTGTAAAGTCACGGACAGGTAGGTGTTATGATGGTGTGTGTGCGTGTGTGTGTGTGTGTGTGTGTGTGTGTGTGTGTGTGTGTGTGTGTGTGTGTGTGTGTGTGTGTGTGTGTGTGTGTGTGTGTGTGTGTGTGTGTGTGTGTACTGGCAGGCAATGCTGTACAGGTTTTAAAGTGCATTTATTGTTTCCCCCCACAGGTGGCGAGATGGGTCAGGTTTCCTCCTGCATGCAATCTGTTGTTGATTTCCATACAGACACCAAAGATGATGATAGTACTGTTGAGGCATAGGTGGGGTTGTCAGGGCTGAAACATTGCCCGCCATCATTTGGCATACCCCTTTTAACCACCCCAACCCCACACACAGTTTCAGTGCCCATACATACCCCATCACTAGTGGCCATAGTAGATGGACAGCTGGCATTTGGTGGCTGTGCACAGGAAAGTGTGGTAACCCTGCCTACTGTGTCTGGTTGCAACAGGCATAGCTAGATGTCTGGCAGGGCACCACATAGGCAGATTTCCCAGGGTGCTTGTGGTAGGGCTGCTAGACATCATGCCTCTGGCAGAGGCAGCATAGCTAGTACCAGCAGGCTTATGTTTCAGGCTGTCATGGTGGTGCAGGCACATATAGAACATTACACCAGACAGGGTCTGAGGCTGCAGAGGGCTGCTCTAACATCTGCAAATGACAAAGCCTGTGAACTGGCTGGTGCCATCCATGCATTAACTGAGTTCATGGAAAGATGGTCTGGTAAGATGATGGCCCTCATCGACCGTGGTCTGTCCATGCTTGAATGTGTGGTGGGAGTGTTGGGACGGCCACATGGACGTAGGCCAGCAACACCAACAGCTGGCAGTCAATGTGGATGTGCTAGGATACAAAGGGGCTCTAGTAGTGGCAGTACCAGCCCCAGCCAAGGCCTGTACCTGGACGTGCCCATGAAACCCCTGGCAGGCACAATCCACATGTCCATTGCCAGAGGCAGTGAACTGCACACCCTGCCAGGTATGGTCTGCAGCTGTCCATAAACACCTGTGTAGGGCAGCCACATGGCAGAACTGTGTGCGTGCATACCCACACATTATACAAACACACTTATGGCAACCCCATACCTACACACACCACATCACCATGCCAAATTCACCTCAGTACACCCCTCACCCACACACACATGGTGTCAAATGTATGGCCCACCCTCGGCCTCTGGTAAACCAACAACACACCCTGTGCATATGATGATACCTGTGCCACATCCCTGCCATCCATACCATCGATGTAGGGACAGGCTAATATGGTTCTGATGCACATGGTGACTGTACTACAGTATACCACAGTACTGAAGTGTAACATGTTGTAAGGAGTAAAGTGTAATGCATATAAGTCAGGTAGCGTAGCCATCCAGCAATAATGCATTATAGCTGTTAGTAACACTGGTTGATTGTAGTCTCTATAATGGTGTCCATTTGTGTTGTAGGTGTACATGTGTCAGAACGACGATGGTCTGCAGTCATATTCCACAACAGGGTATGGCACTGTGGGACACCATGGCTGTGACATATCTCGGGTACAGTTGAACGCATGTCAAAGGTTTGTATAACAGTTATTGCCTGTGTCACATGGACAGATGACCTGCTGGGGGATGTATAATCTGCAACCTGATGTAGACCCATCCACATACATGCACACTGTTACTTGGCAACACTGGGACTAGTCCCCTACCAAGGTATGTAGTGATACTGAAGTGTGTGGCTTCCATTGCACACACCACACAGCGTTTATGGTGAAGTGTGTCCCAGGTAACATGTTACATGCAGAAGATCCCCAGACATGTATAGTATGCTAATGGGGGATGTAATGGGTGTATACGGACAATACATAGTGTGACATACCTTCATATACACATTAACAGACACATAACAGGCAGACACACATCCGACAGACCAAGGCCTATCGCTGCTTACTAACTTGACCGTGTGTTCAGTGTGTTACAGGTAGGCTGCACACAGCACATGCATAACTGGGCTGGATTGTGGCATCAGTTACCTGTATGGTTGATGGTGACAGTGGTAACCATAATGTGGTACATGGGACAGATACCGGGTTTACCTTGGTGTAATGACAGTGTACACAGAACCCACATCCCCCAGTGAATATTGTACTCCCTGAAACCCATGATGACACTCTGATATACCCACCATCACACATTGGCCACAGGTGCAATTCAACCCTTTGTAGATCCCAACAGTGGTAGTACAGGGATATAGATCTAATGCACATGCCACACCCATAGCAGGGTGTTGCATTGTCATGCCTCACCTATGGGCAGCAACAACACTATCTGTACTACTGTGTGGCAATGGGTATTGTAATAGGAGTATGTGGCCTCAGAATGCTGTACCCTACAGATAAATGGAGATGCACACATACACACACTTGCCAAAACACAATGGGTATCCCATGCCTATCAACCCATTTGTACAACACTGTTGTGATGGTACTGCAAGGTTTGTGTAGCCAGTATGGAGAAGAGCTTAACAGGGTATATGTAATGTCCCATACAGCAACAGCCACAACTGGCTATGGAAATGGGTGTTGCGGTGGTTGTGAAGGCCCTCATGGAATTCCCACGTATAGGTGTGCTAACACACAGACACTGCTATACTCAGTCATGCACATGTACACATGTGTCAGTACTGGGGTGCATCTCTGCAGGTGGTCATAGCTGTGTACCTAGCTATTGTCCAAGGAGAGATGGGTTGTGTAGGGGTTGTGTGTACAGTGGTATCCTGCCACCTGCCATGGGGCAGCAGGCAAGATATCGACAGACACTACTGTGGTGACCCTCACAGTGGAAGTGACATGCATCAGCCATTCCTCCAGGTGCCTCTTGCACATGGCCACTGAGGTGATCAAGTTGACATCCATGCAACATGCATTACAACACATGGTTAGTGTCTGTGATGGATACCTGTATCCAAGCATGTTCAGTTGACTGTGGTACAGTAATGGCGGTACCGTGGCATGTGGTATGTACAGGGTGTTATCTCCAATATGTGCCAGTTCTTGCACAGCTGGGCAGACATGTCAGCGGGGTACCTGCCATCTGCACATCTGTACAGGGACGGACAGTCATCAGCTTGGCAAGTAGCTATGCCATAGGATGAATGTGCTAAAAGATAGACGTTTGACAACAATATGTATGCCATAACTACATGTCAGGAGCCCTTGCTATCATGTGCTGTACAGACGGTAGTCTACAGTTACATTCCACATGTCAAATCATTATCCAGTAGGGGTTATATACTGTGACACAGCTCACACACCAGCGATACAACAGGGAGGCCTCAGAGTCCAGCTATGCCTGCAGGTGTGCCTGTTGTCAGTACTACATTTAGCACTCTACTCTTGCATGGGTAGGCACTGTCAACAGTAGTGCTGCCATGATACACTACATGCCAGTGTGACAGCACGTACCCTGGGCTACTACCCCTGTATGTAACAAAGTCACAAGGATAACAGTGCTGTACAGGCCTCATATACATCTATGTCTTAGACATGACACTCACACCCCTTGCTACTATAATGACAGCACATAGGCACATGTATTGTACATGGCATTACATACACTTATTACAGATGTCATTACCCTGCTATGTTATCAGACTAGGTGGTGTGAACTGGTTACCAGGGTTAATCCATGCTTAGCAGGTATCAACATTGCTGCAATATAACAGCTAAGCAGATTTGTGCACTGGTAAGTGAAGCCCACATGGTGTAAGTGCCCATACGTTTAACCACACTGCTTAGCGTTGTGCAAACTCATGCAAACCCACTTAAAACTGCTCAGAACTTCCTTAACCACTCTGTATCTGACAGCCCTTGTTCTGACCAGTAAAAAAATGAACAACCCTTGCAGGACTTGAACCCAGGCCCCTGTACACTAAAGCACAACACTTAACCACTATGCCATGACCACTGTGAAGGCAGCTGTTGTTCTTCCAAGATATCTATCAATACACATATTGATTACTATTGAACAATTGCCTTTACTTCCACAATTGGGTAGTGCTTGTTATTAATATGACTGTTGCATCACATATGTTGTTTTAACATAAAGTACACATAGCAGATACATATGGTGAGATACATCTGGGGGAGTATACACAACTGTGAGGTTTACACATGACAGGAATATGGATATATATATATATATATATATATATATATATATATATATATATATAGATATATAGGTTGATATATGTCTATATGTACATACACATGTATATTCATACATATGTCTGTATACACATCTGTATAGTGCAACATATATATGGGCATGTGTACATCTCTTCGTATGAACATATATATGTATATGTATATATATATATATATATATATATATATATATATATATATATATATATATATATATAACTATATGTGCATACATATCTATTCTGATAGACCTATTACTGTCAATATATATGTAGATATCCATAAGTATATGTGCATATGTATCTCTAACTGTATATGTGTAGACATATATTGCTGTGTATATGTATATATCTGAGGTTTTATATGTATATACATATATATATATATATATATATATATATATATATATATATATATATATATATATATAGATATATAGATATATATATATATATATATACATATATATATATATATATGTACATATACATACCCAGCTATGTATGTGGATATGTATATGTGTATATATGTATATAGATATATGGCTAATTATATATACATATATGTCCACCATATGTCCTGAACATGGAGTGGAGCCCTACCTCAGCCCCAATAGTCCCAGCCTCGTAGTGCAAGGGGATGTCAGGTATGTAGTGCAGGTATATATGTAGACTACTGTGATAGGGGTTGTCTTCATAGACATGTGGAGTGTGGGAGGTCACATCTGCTTTTAAAATGTGTGCCATTGGCTACTGACAGACATCCTAAGGACATCATAGTACAGTACCACTGCTAGCACAGTAATGATCCCGTGGACTACAGCAGAGATACGGCCAATCAATGTGGATAGTCTGACACACTCTGGTCAGTCCAGAGGTATACACAGAACCCCTTAGTGCAAGACATGTGGACCAAGCCTGACAATGTGGATGTTAACAGCCATGTAGATGGATATATCATGTAAATACTGGTATACATTTGCTCCCATAGATTATGCATTCACACACCCCTGTCTGTCCTGACACATAATAACCACTGGTTCAGGGGTGCCATGGCCACATACTATCCACTAGTTAGTGACATACATCTGTGCAGCATCTAACTGCTTTGTCTGACATATGACTGTTATGGTGGCCTGGCAGCAGTACATCTGGCAAGTATTTGAGCATAACATCACACTGGGTAAGTACACTAAACTGCTAGGCGTGTAACAAAGTACTGTGCAGGCTACAGGCAGACTGCCACAACACTGGCCTACATTTCCTATGGGGGAACACACATGTACCTGCATATATAGCAGGCTTTACAGGCATGTCACACCACAGAGTAACAGACACCTGTGTGAAAGTGCATAACCACAACCAATTTGAATCCCAGCCACAGCCGCATATGGTAGCTAACGTAATATTACAGTATATGGACTATCTGATCAACACCATTCTCATATGCGCCACTCACACACTAACCCTACATATACTGGGCCACTACACAGTGTGATCCGATGCCTGTCTGTGGTATGGAACATGTGTGTGTTTGGCCCTACAAACATGTAAGCCAATAGGGTAACATACAGTGGAGCAGCATGTAACATCAGATAGAACAGGACCAAGGACAATGACATCTACCACAGTCTGTACACAGGCCACGGTACATATTCACAATACAACATTGTCGGCAATCACCATAAGTACACAGACCTCAGTACTATACACACAACCACAATATACCCAGATTATGTCCTCAAAGTGAACCCTTACTATACGCAACATGTGTCGTAGTTTGATATCTCACTGGCTTGTTATCAGATATGATGTCAATAAATTATGGAGTACAGGACATATGCACCTCTTACTACATGACATATGTACACAGGTTGACAGGGTTGTGGCTGGAGACACAAACACAGGGCCACTATTGACATGTTGCTGTGATAACCTCAAACATTTACTGTTGTAACAGGGTTTGTTGCGACATCTGTTCTATGAGGGATATGAGGTCAGTAAGGCTTGTGTCTGTCACCATGTACTGACTGCAATCCTCACACTATGCTTCTACAGTTCACAGATAGGTGCTCTGTAAGTAACACAAGAAACTAAAGTCACCACATACTGCCCAGTCTGCAAATGACCCTACAGATAGGGTTTCCTCAGAAACATAGCACTGTCATGACAGGTATTAAAACATGTAGACCAGCTATATCCACACACACCCTGTTAAACCAACATTATCCCAAATGCAGAATAGCAACACTTACATTCTGTAGTCATGTCAGCCACATCCCCCTCATGTGTGTTGTTCTGTTTCCACAGTGTATGTTGTTAGAGGTAAATCCCCAATCCATCTGAGATGCTGTTTGCCAAACAGGTCTAGGTCCTGCTCACAGTGAATGAAAAGGCCCAACACCAACATGATGTTCCTAGATATTGGAGGGTGTTTCCATGCAATTGGCTATAGGAATGTTACCACAGCTGTTCCACATGCAATCAGCTAGAGGCGGGCTGCAATTCGTGCAGAGGCCATCAGCTGATCATGAGCATCACTAACAAAACACATGCTGCTGCCTAAGCAAAGCAGGTGTAGGTCTGCACATCCACCAGAGAGGGAGTGAGAGAGGCAGACAGAGGCAAAGATAAGTCAGGTAGGAGGTAGGAGAGTAAAACTTAAGCATGTTTGTGTCACACACCTATCAGTACGGGGATAAAACCCCTGACTGACTACATATTGTTATCACATGCCTATGCAGTTATTGGATATGTCACATAGCTTACATGGTGAGGAGCTCTCCAAATGTATATGTGATGGGGATTGACATCTGCAACAGTGATAAGGTAGATATATGGTAGGTGTAGTACAAATGCCTGTCCGCATGAACAGGTGTCAGCATCATCACAGCTACACTATCTGAAGGACCCCCACACATTGACACACTTGGCAGGGTCAGACATACACCTTCTCACTAGTTAGTTTTCCACAATATAGTACTGTGAAGGTATCACATGCACCACAGGGTTATCTGGAGGTTATATGGGCAAAGGGTATGTGGAGGTGTCTGACATCAGACAGCATGCTTCAGTATGCCAGTGGGGGGTTGTAGTGAGTGTGAATGTGGTCAAAGACATCATACACCACACACACAGACACAGGGTGTCAGTATTGACATGCATGGGTGCATTGCTTCACAGGTGTGTAGTGGTTGACTGTGCCAGATGGCTATACAAGGCTAGGTGATGGGTATACCTTGGCATCAGGCCACATGACAATGGTCTGTAGTGTGGCTCAGGGGTGTAGTGTCTGGATTGGCCCACATAGGTGGGCATTGTATTCACCATCCAGTCACCTGGGTAACTATTGTGTGTGGCCATTGCTGTGCATTGCTTGCCATGTATGTGTTCATTAATCCATGACATGGACAGTGTCTGGGATGTGCACACATCCCACATGCATGTATAGTGACATGTGGAACTGTACCCGGGCTGTCTGGCCAATGTTCTGTACACAGATTGTTATCATCAGATGTGCCAGTCCTGGCCTCATGTGGCGGGAACTGGTAATGGACAGCAGGTTGACCCTACACCTACATTGATAGAATGATACAGGTATTCTCTGCTGTCAGGGGCATTTGTTCAAACAGGACATGTGTTTAAGGCATGGTATGTCCTTTGTGGGTCACATTTGATAGCACTACAGGTGTTGCAGGTGTCCAGTGGGGAACATAGTGAAGGCGCACTGTCTGCATGTACATGCCTATTGTACTGATGGACAGGATACCATGCCCTCTGTAGTCCACTGCAAACACATCATGGTTACTATCTGTGGGCAATATGCAGGGTACTACCAACATAGTGGTTGTTGCCTAGACAAGTGTGTTTGTGTATGAGACATGGGTTGAAAGTGTTCTCTTGGTAATACAAGGGTTGCTATCTTTGTTTGCCAGGCCTTGATGTCACATGTAGGAGTATGGATTGGCACCCCAGCCTCTCGGCTATTTCACATCTGTTATCCCTGTAAGGTGGACATTGTGACATATAATAGGGCCACCATATAAAAAATTTGTAAAACCCACTCCACAATGAGTCCAGTTGTTACACACTCACAGCCACCTCTGCACAAGATACAAATGACAAACACAGACACACACACCTGCTATGTCTGGGATTAAAACTCTTACCTAACTAGTTTATTACACTACAGCATTATGCAATTATAGGACATGCCATAGACATTACTGGGCTGCACTTTTCCCAAAGGTGTATTTCACAGTGAATGACATCAGTAGCCTTGCCAAAGTAGGGCATTTGATCTGTAGTGAGTGTGACTAGCCAAAAATGCATTGCTCCCTACACAAACAAAGGAACACACAAACACCCATGCTTGCCATGTGTGGGAATAGAACCAATACCAGAGTACTATATCACACTAGAGCATTACTTTGTTATAGGATGTGCCATGGAGATTACTGGGTTACACCTTTCCCAATGGTGTATTTCACAGTGAATGACATCAGCAGCCTTACTAATGTAGTGCATTTGATCTGTAGTGAGTGCGGCTATCCTAAAATGCATTGCTCCCTACACAAACAAAGGAACACACATACAAACATCCACACTTGTCATGTGCGGAATGGAACCCCTACTAGAGTACTATATCACACTACAGCATTACGCTGTTGGAGGACACGCCATGAAGATTACTGGAGTACACCTTTCCCAAAGGTATATTTCACAATAAATGACATCAGCAGCCATGCCAAAGTAGGGCATTTTAATTGTAGTGAGCGTGACTAGCCTAAAAAGCATTGCTCCCTACACAGACTGAGACACACACACACACACACACACACACACACACACACACACACACACACACACACACACACACACACACACGCACAGTTGCAATGTCTGGGATTAGAACTCCTACCTAACTAGTTTATCACACTACAGCATTAGACAGTTATAGGACACACCACGGAGATTACTGGGCTACAACTTTCCCAAAGGTGTATTTCACAGGGAGTGACATCGGCAGACTTGCCAAAGTAGGGCATTTGAATTGTACTGAGTGTGACTAGCTTAAAAAGCATTGCTCCCTATACAGACAGAGACACACAAACACACACAGTTGCCATGTCTGGGATTAGAACTCCTACCTAACTAGTTTATCACACTACAGCATTATGCAGTTATAGAACACGCCACAGAGATTACTGGGCTACATCTTTCCCAAAGGTGTATTTCACAGTGAGTGACATCAACAGCCTTGTCCAAGTAGGGCATTTGAATTGTTGTGATGTTGACTAGCCTAAAAAGCATTGCTCCCTACACAGAGACACGCATACACTTGCCATGTCTGGGATTAGAACACCTATCTAACTAGTTTATCACACTACAACATTACGCAGTTTTAGGACACACCACAGGGACTAGTAGGCTACTCTGTTCCCAATGGTGTATTTCAAAGTGGATAACATCAGCAGGCTTGTCATAGTAGGGTTATGGGGAGGGCAGTGTGTGTGCATGGGCCATAACCCATTCATCTAGAGGTTGACCCACCACATGCAGGCACACACAGTGTTATACAGCTGCTAGATGACTACTGTCTTGTACAATCATGTTGCACAGCTAGCACTTGCACCACATAGTCTGTAATGCTGACGGATACCAGTGGCTAATTTCTACAGTGAGTGACACATTTATACATCATGTGGTTGTAGCCATTTGGGTATGTGCTAGGTGGGACAGGCCTCATGATGGATGGCTCTTTGTCTCATAGGTTTATAGGTTCATAGGTTGGTACTAGGCTATCAGCCCTAGGGCCTATACAAGCCTAGCCATAACAATTCCCTGGCTATTTCTTCCCACACTATTTACTTCCCTGGACCCCTGTCTAGCAGGGCGACTGACTCAGTCACTCTCTTCTACACATCTATGTATGTCTACTTTTGGCTTGTTATAGTGTGTTGTCCGTGGATATATGTCTGTATTCCTATCCAATGTGTGTGCAAAGCATGACTGGTGCATACTGAGGAGTGTATGCACTAACATCTGCTACTGTCAGATATGTATGGTCCACTATTGTTTGCAGACATAGGCTTCATTTGTTTAAGTGTGCGAGCATGCCCATTATGACCTTTCAGTATGTTGTTGTCTGATATTGCCTTCATTTCTCTAACTGTGTGAGCATGCCCACTATGCCCTTCTGTATTGAATGTGTAGATCCATTCCAGCTAGTTTGTACTCCAGTGCAGAACTTTGTGTTGTACAACTACAGGTAGCAAATTGTTTCTGCAGGGTATCTGTAGATCATTTGGCAATATGGGGACAAACTGTGCAGGGAATAGTGTGTACTGTAGGTGATTGTGTCTGTGCTGCTTCTGCTACATGGTACTGGTGTTAGCAGAGATATTCAGACATGTGTGCTGTTATACACTGTGATGTTTTATGTCCCCAAGAACTGTCAGGTGGACATTCTTGCTCACAGTGATGTCCTGGGGGACACAGGTGACTGCAGCTGTGTCTGGTATTGTGGGCAGATGCCTACATATTTATGGTAAGTTATGCCATTCTGGAGGGGGAGCTGCAGACACTTGCTGCTGGGTCTGTGTATCCAGGTCAGCACCTTGGTACAATGCTGGCAGAGGTTCCCATATGTGTACATCCATTGACATGACAGTATGGCCTTATCTTGCTGTGGCAACACCTCACAGCTGTACAGATTCATACTGGGTACCCAGAGGCAGGGGCCATGGGTCAGGACATTACCCCTATTGTGGTGTACAGGCAGGTTTGTAGCCAACCATTTATGTGTTTGCATCCATGGATAGTGTGTGCACACAGCTGTGTGTCAGACCTTGCACATTCCATGCTGGCCATGCTCCTACCCGCCCTCTATTATTCAATCCTCTTCCATACATTATACATACATTCTCTGATACTTTCCCTAAGGTTATCACCTCATTACAGCTGTGTTTTGGTGTTGGTCCACAGTTCATGCAGTGGGACATGGTGGACATGTTACTGTGGTCTGTCCACATGGCCTTGTATATGGCTTATGTGGAGTGTGTTATGTTGTTATTTGGGAGTCCATGACATAACATGCATTAGCAGTATGTGTGAGACACAGGCCTCTGGCAGAGACCTGTTGGCCATTTGGTGTTGATGCGGGCCAGCTGTGGCAGGTTGTTGTATTCTGATAGTCCTACAGTCTCAGGCCGCCATACAGTATATTCCCCTGGGGTGACAGGGTAGGTGTGCTAGGTGTTCATGCCAATACTTTCTATCAGTCTTGATCAGGTGGTGTGGATGCTGATAGGGTGCTACCTACAGCTAGGGACACACCTGCATGGGACGCCTGCACTGCATGCTGCATTCTTTCACTATTGCCATATGCAGGTGGGGTCATATTGTACCCATTTCCAACAGCAGGGATACGACCAGAGAGGTACCTGTGGGTGGTGTTTTGGTGAGCTGGGTGCATGTGTGCTATGGACACTACTTGCATCTGACGCACAGATATGAATGGGACATTCCAGTTATGCTGGCATGTGCAGGTACATCAGCTGTTTCCCAATACATCAGTCCTACCACCTTTGTGATCTGCAAGTGTTTGGCCAGAAGACACCGGCGGTATCCCGTACTACAGGCCCAGATTATGTGATGCATACCTGTATGTACAATTCCAAGGGTGTGTCCATTTCACAGTTACACATTATATACTGTATGTCTCGGGTACTTTTCCCTGTGTACTGCTTGTATATCTAGCCCAACAGCCATGCCATGTCAATCTTTCAGATGGTGACACATATTACCACCATACATTTACAATGGCTTACTACAAGCATGTGTTATAGTGGTGGTAATTGTCTTTGGCACTGCAGTTGTGAGGACTTGGCCCTGTCATCAGCCGTAGTGGGCAATGTTCACCAGGTCATACCTCAACATGCATACATACTGACCACTCCCACACAATATGAAACACACACCAACCTAGCACACATACCTGCATATTGTGCAAATGCTACACTCTATCCTGCTACCTTGGCCACCTCTGGGCATCTGTGCTCCACTGGTATTATACCTACACATACATGTTACTACATTTCTACATAGGCCTGGGGGGGCACACCTGACTGTTACTACTGTCTACATAGGATTGGGGGGTACACCTGATTGTTACTACATGTCTCTATAGGCTGTGGGGGGCACACCTGACTGTTTCTACATTGCTACATAGGATTTGGGGGGGGCACATCTGACACCTGTACACATTTGCTATGACTGTACAGGTATGTCAGGTACTCCATTTCATTCTGCTTTCTAACCTATCATGCTGACTAGAGGCATGTCACTGTACTACAGGTCTTACATTTGATTGACCTACATATTACCTTCTGACTTCCTACCCTTCAGAACTAACATCCCACTGCCTGACCTGATGTTTTCTGTCTGTGTAGGCCTGGGGGGAGGTTACCCATAGGCATCATTCAGTGGCCTTAACACAGCCTTTGTTTGTGATTGTCTACACCTGTCCTGCTGGCTGTGACTGTTGTTGGGTATGTGAACCTCCCTGACTGGCATGTGTATGTCATATGGACACACATGTGGCCCAGCACATTTCCTGCAGTGGGTTTTGTCACTATGTGTAGTACTGCCTACTATGGTGACACCCATATTTGTTACAGATCTCATGTGACAACTATAGGTGTCTACTATCTGCTGACATCCCATTCAGCCACTCGATTCCCTTGCATGCTCACATCCATACAATAGATACAAGTAACAACACATACTACTCCAATCAGCAATCGGTAAGGGGAGTGACTTACCTTGTGGGTGTGCCAGTATTGAGGATGGTGCTGGGGGCTGCCTATGTTGGATGTGCATAGTACACTCCGTTTAAATGGTTGAGCACAGGTAGTGTCATGTTTGGCATCCCTTTTACTGTATGTGCAAGTCAGAGAGAGGTGTCATTCCCTGGGTCCCTACTGTGTCAGTGTATGCGCTATGCGTTGCCTCTTTGCCAAGGCCATGGCTTAATGGGCACGCCTCCATCTGCCTACTGGGGCAGGCTCAGGTTGTTCCTCCTCCGAGTCACTCTGTGCCTTTGCAGGCCTTGGCAGTGGTGGAGGGCTGTGTGGCCCTGCCCTGTGCTGTTCCTGCTGCAGCTGTTTCCACAGGATCATATTATGTAGCATAGCACATATGATAACAATTTGGGTACATGTAGCTGGTGAGTACTGCAAAGCTCCACTGGATGTGTCCAGGCACCAGAACTGTGACTTGAGCATCCCAAACACACACTCTATTATGATTCTGGTCTGTGCATGTCCCTCATTATGGCAGTCTTGTTCGGATGTGTCCGCATTTCAGATGGGTGTCATCAGCCATGGGTCCAGTGCGTAACCAGCATCTCCCACTATGTGACCGTAAAGGATGTCCCCATTGGCAATTCTCTGGTACAGCTGCGTCAGATGCCAGATGTGGGAATTGTGATAGCTTCCAGGGCAGCCAGCACACACATTCATTATAATGCCCTGGGCTTCACACATAACCTGGCAGCTAATGGAAGGGAAGCCCTTGTGGTTGATGTAGACCCTATCCCGCTCACTGGGTGGTGCTTTGATGCATATGTGCATGCAGTCTATAGCACCCACCACCTCAGAGCATTCTGCTATTTGGTGGAAGAGATGCATATTGCTGGCCAACACCTCATGGGTATTGAGGAAATATAAGTGCTCACCAGCATGTGCTGACATGGCATCCAGGAACTGGTGGAATACTCTGGATGTGATGCCTATGAGATCCCCATGATATCCCCAGTTGGGTTTTGGGAGGTACCTGTGGCTAGTATACCCAGGTCTACACATACCTTGGTATCCTCTGGGATGGGTTTCCCTCTGTTAGTTCTGTGTGTCAGGCGTGGCCAGCACAGCTCAACAATTTGCTGTAGGAGGTCCCTGTCCACCCTATAGTGCTCCACCATCTCCAGCTCATGTAGCCCCTGGTAGGTTACCCTGGATCTGTACACCCCTCTTCGTCTCCTTACTGTGGGTTGGTCGGCAGCATTCTCATCCTCACCACCCTCACCATCTTCCACATGTTGATGTCTGATAGCTGCTGCAGCCCCTATCATTCTGTTGTTTTTGTTTGTTAAAATTTCCCTGCTTGTATACACTGGTGGTGTAGAGTATGTGGAAAAAAACAGAGGAAAAGGTGTTTGCATAGTTTATAGTAGTGTTCTGGGCTGGGCTGGTCTGCTGCCTGTGTAATTGGCTGATTCTGATATGTTTCACCTGCCAGCTATGCTAGCTCTCCTAAATTACCTTCCTACTGCAGTTTTCCCTTCCCATTGCCTTCCTGTTTAAGCCCGGGGGCACGTCATGCAAACACAGTGCTTAAATGTGCGCAGAGCTGCTATTTCCTGGTTTACTTTTTTTTCCCCTTTAGAACCCGGTTGGCGGTGCGCACGCTCGCTTAGATAATGTAAAGTGTTCTAGGCAACCTCAGACACACCCCTTGCTTAGCTCTGCTAAGCTAAGGGCAAACAAGCCACAGGGCTCCAATCTGCTTACAGTATGCCTGACACACACCCCTGTGATGTCAACTAACTCCTAGGCTTGCACCAAGCTATTCTTGCTCTTACACTGTTGGGTGCTGACTAGCATGCAGTGGAAATCTGGGATTCAATATCATTCCCCTCATTTGCATAGGATTGCCTGCTGATACATAGTTACATGTCCCACACTAAGCCTCCCCCTTAGCAATCACTATTCAGTGGCCATGTTTTCTTCTGCCTGCCATTGAGTATAATGGCAAAATAGTGATTTTGGTTAGAATACTTATTTTAGTTTTTCTTTCTTATTTTTTGCCCGGTCTCGTTTATGCGCCGCTGCCCTACGCTTAAACAGCCGAGATCGGCTAAAAAAAAATAAAAGTTGATTTTTTTTTTATTTTTGCAACTGTTTTCCATGCCAATGTCCTTATATTTGGCCATTGGCATGCTTTCTACATAATATCCACCCTTTATTTGTAGCTGTCATGGCTCCTTTTTGTAGTTTGCAGAAATGTACTCCATTACTGGCGGAGTACATTTCTGCAGATTACACTAGTCCTGCATGGCTGGCTTCCAGCTTCCTGGATCACAAATTCACCTCATTTGCATGGATTTCTCCTGCAAATTGGGTAATTTGCATACAGGGCCTGAGTCCGTGCACGTCCCTACAGCTTATTCTTGGATCGCACAGCAGACATATTGCCTGCTGGAGCTCCTGCACTAGTCCTGCAGACCATGCAGGGCTTGCTGAATCTAGGGAATAGTCTATCCCGAAATACAGAAAGACGAATGATACTACATCAAGCAGTGCACTGATATAATTTAATTTATATGATGAACCTTCTGATTTATTCAATGAAAAGTCTTAAGCAGCACAATATCTCCTTCACATGGAATTTTTGTATACTCCACAACAAAGAAAAAATCTGTAGAAACATGAGTTTGCATTACATTTCACAGCCCATCTACAAAATCCCAAGAGTTATTGATGCTTTTTTATTCAGTGTAAGGAAAGATCCTTATTGTCCATGCAGAAATTATGGGGAGAAAAGGAGTGTTTTTATACTCTGAAGAACTTCTGTCATTAAAGCAGTAAGTAAAAAAATCAAGCTTGTGACTCTTTGTGTGATTTTCTTTCTATATAAAATTGTTGAGAAAGGACAATAAAGGCAAGACACGTGACAATGTGATAAAGCAGCACATCTGTGTATTCACACTAAATGAGAATGTCAGAAACAATTACTACCATAATGAGCTTTAAGGTAAGGATGCCCACAAAGTCAGATGCCTCTAGCAGTGCAAGTAACACAGATGAAAACGTAAGTCTGCTGCTTGAATTACATAAAAAAATTATAGGGCATCATACCTATAACTCAGTAGTACCTCTCATGTGGAAGGTTACTTTCAGGCAGAAGCAAAAGTGTATGGCAAAATGATAAAAGTAATTTTCAGCATAATAGACGTGTATAGGACAGATCCATTAAGCTATCCTATGACCAAATTACCAGTATTAAAAAAGATCCTGACCTACACTGACATGGTCAATAACAAAACTAAAATACTTGCCTACCCATTAAATGCAATAATTCAAAGTGATAGAGAACTTTTTCTATTTTTTATTTGTAATTTGTGTGTATACTGATCATGTCTAAATAACTAACTGTATCTGTAATTTTTCTATGTGGAGCTTTTCTCCCCGGGCCTCTGCTGAAAAAGGGCCTTTTTGGCTCAGTCAGGCACCCCCGGTTAACAAACGTAAAATAAATAAACTTTGAATTACAATATCAAGTCACACACAGAGCAGAGTATAAAACGGGTACCCCTGTACACAAAAATGCATAGTTTGCCTTAGAAAGAAATGAAGTTGAATTAGATAAACTGTAAAACAAGGATATGTCTGGTAAAGGTATGTTGCCTAATGATAGCTATGTCCTCACCTTGAAGAAGCCTAGTAAGGGAGGTGGGATTATGTATTGATGTGAGGGTAATGAATAAAGTAATACAGAGAGGAAGACATTTGAATCCTAAGGAGCATGATATACTAAGTGAAATCACTGTTGAAAGACTGTGCAGCCAAATAGATTTAAATTTGGGTTATGATCTACTTAAGCTGCATTGAGAAAGCCTGACCACTACCTTCTCTGGCATGACATATAAAGTTAATAGGAAGGACTGGCTTCTGGTATGAATGCTGCATCAGAGATTTTCTAGTATGTGATGTAATGGGCTATACAAAATGTAACAAATCTAAGGAACTGCAGTTATTATAGATTCATCTATGGGAAGATAGATGAAATGATAAAAATGTGTTTAACAGACAGAAAGAAAATGGACTGTCCTTGAGTATAGAAAAAAATGTTTCTATAAAAGAGTCCATGCATTTCAAGGCTTATGAAATACTAAGTATAGTTAAAATATTATTGAAGTTTCAGTTTATAAAAGAATTAGCATAATGACAGAATACATTTGAGGGAGTCAATGAAAAATGATGCACCAATTGGAGAGAATGAAAACCATGAAGAAGCAGCTGAACATTTAAATACAAAATATCTATGAGACAGTTAAGTAATATCTTTGTACATGATGCAGGGCAGCACATGAATATGATGCCAAATAATAAGCTTATTTGAATCCCTGAGTCAGGTATTTAATGAAAAGCAATGTGTAATATCTTATGCTAGTGCTGATCATTGTCAACTATTAAGCAAATATACTCTCATACTTAAATAAATCAAAAAAACAAATGAAATAATTAATAAACACAGAAATAAATAAATAGGTACTATTAAAAGTATGTACCTGTCAATATTTTCATATGCATTTATTTTACAAGGCATTCACAATAATTACTAACCACTACCCACTAGAATCAATATTTATCAATCACAAGATTCAAAATATGGTCACAAAGTTCAAAATGCAATAAAAATTAAAACCTGCATACTGATGCCTTTAAAATGGAAATGCTCATAAAGGAATAGGTAAATAAAGCAGCTGAGCATTGAGTCACACTGTTCTAGACACTGAAAGTACCCAAGACAAAAAGAGAAAGGGATAAAAAAATATTAGAAAAGAGAATGAAAATTTGCATTTATACTGTGGCATAAAAAAATAAAGATTCAATTCATAATGAAATTGCACAAATTGTACAGTCTGAAAAGTGTTAAGAATGAAATTACAGTTTCAGCAAATATCAAATACTGATAGGGACAAGACTCCTAATACTGAAAAAACTGCAGAAAGTGTAACTTGTAATATTCCATGAAGGCCATGTTATGTAGATTCATATAGAGCACGCTATGGGCCAGATTCCGTAAAATTCACCGAATCAGGCACTTTCCATCGATATCAGTAGAAAAGTTGCAGATATCCTGTAATATGTAAATATGCCTCAGTGAACTTAGAATATCTTGGCTCATAACAGAGTTTCTCAGTAGTAACGGTGCATGTTACATCAGTCACAGCTATTCTGTAAGTCGTGAAAAATCTCTCATTAAGCATGATGTACATTAAAAAAGTCGGAAGTAATATCACAGTCTAAGCTGCCTGATATTTGTAAATACATATCTACAACAAAATCTCCAGTAAGCTTACAGACAATTACGGAATATCTACATAAGTCATTTATCAGTAAAATATATTTGCTCTCACTTATGGATGCCAATGGAATGTGTAAAAATTCTAATAAAAATATTAACAATGGTGAAGGGAAATCACTGCCACATCTTGACCATTAATGCTAGCTAACAATGGGTGCAGGACATGTGTATGGAACACAGGTAACACCCACGCTCAAGGGAATACAGAAATAGAAAAGCAGGCATGGAGTATGGGTGAAGAAGAGGAATACATAGAGGTATGTTGGAATAGGAAAATCAGAGGGACACTCAAAGGGGCACGGGCAGTTTTTTTTTTTTTTGTGGGAATAGGCCCCTTTTTTTTAAGAACAGAAGGAAAGGTAAAGACAAGGAAAGAGGAGGAGAATGCCATCACAGCAGGTGTACATATATAACAAATACCATAACACATGACAGATAAAGGTTAGAAATAAGCAGTAAGGACAGGTAAGTTACACAGATGGCACATTACACAACATGGACAATGAAAATTGACAAACAGGGTTAGGAGGCACACCAGCCATGGTGAAATGCAAAAATACATATATACCATAGCCATACCTGGATGTATATAACCAATGGTAATTGTGTATTGTAGGGTAAAAAATAGGGATCACAGTAAACATTGAATAAATAAACAAATATCCAAGCAGTCTGTCAGCAGTGCAAGTGTAAGCCAAGCAACATCACAGATGAGTAAATGCAGGTCATGGAATGCCAGATAATACCAGCAGGGACAGAACACAACTTCCAACTATGCATGTGAAAAGCAAACAACTAAACACAGTGCCAAACAGCAGTACTGGAAAAAAAGTCAAACTGGCTACTACCTACACAAGTAGGTGTACACAACCCAAACAGATGTGCAATGGAATGCATATATCACAGACATATGCCATGTCAAAGGCAACATGCAGGTGTAGACTTGTACGTATGACCTTTATTGGTCTAGCAGGAAATTATATTAAAGCAATGTCACTATACATATACACACACCAACGACATGTAATAATAAAATATGATCACAAATCTAACATTACTGCTGTATAAAATATATCAGATTGTATAGATGAATTTCAACAAAGTACACTAGTTTATATGTAGCACACAAGTATAACAAAAATGGATATATTGCAAGCAGTAGCCAGTGATTTGTGTCCATGTGTCCTACATGTGTATAATGCCCATAGAGTTGGCACACGTTGACCTTCTAACCAAACAGATATATGAAAATGGACAAGAATTCCAACAAAGACAAACACATTTGCAAGATATATTACATGCCTACAAAGGTGGAAGGGAAGTGAATAACATGGGCCTACATCAAGGAAGACATGGCATCACATTTCCGTAAGCAAATGATAAAGCAGGACAACAATATGTAAGGTGATACATTGTAAATGTATGTGTATACCACATAGGATGGTGTTGAAATTAACCTAAACTACATTGAAGCAAATGGCCAATGTATGTTACATGGTCAGACTGGCATCGCAGACAACAGCACAAATGGGCATGCATAAATCACACAGTATAGTGCAATCATATAACTGCAAGAGGCATAGGCAAGCAAGCTAAGATTTAGTATCACATACACATATACTGTCATGCCAATGGAAAACAACATGTGGAATGAACACCTCCATTTATAAGTAACTGACCCTGGTCATTACTGAGCAGAGGATAATCCTGTGAGCAAAATTACAGCACATTAACATGACATCATTGACTGCTCACATTTCAAAAGTCCAATGGTGTTTACCTATTGATTGTAAGATGTGCAGAGACATGTACATAAATCATTGAATATGTACACCATTTGCCAAACTGTGTGAATTTATGTGAATAAGGAATGGATGTAAAATTGTAACATAGGCCAAAAAGGCATACTGTACTGTTACTGAATAAATTATCATTACCACTGTTTATACATGAATGTTACATTGGCAATGTATGCATTCAATAAAGGAGGACTGCCCATTTGCATGAGGTACATGTGTATGGCAAAACATGGCATCAGCATTGTCAACACATGCCACACATACAATGCCAGTATACCAATGGGACTGCATGACAACTGTCATCCAAAAGAAAGGGGAAAGGGCAAATCCTCCAGTTGCACTTATATGATGTGGCAATCCACAGATCATACCCATACTATTGTTGTATTGGTGGAATATGGGCAATGTGTTGTTTGTGAGTTTCTGTCATTAACACACATGTTTACAGTGGAATTGTTGTAGCAGTAGTTGCATGCTAACTGCCAAAACACATGGACAGCTGGATGTTGAAGGAAAGTTTAATGTGGAAATGTGTGTCATGCACACATTGAAACATACGGTAATGATAAATGTCACATGAGATCTGCATTGTACGCTTGGACATGCAACACGTAAGCATGGCAGCAAAATGGTATGCATGCACAAGTGTGCATATACAGTCCAAACAATGATATAGCAAACAACATGGTGGCAGTATTACACAAGTGAATCATGCAGACAATACTTACGGAGCTGAGGGATCACATTAATGGGAACAAATATCATGAATGATCTCTCTGGCTATCTCCTTGAATGACTCATGCACAGCCAATGCCATGTCCTGGAAGACATTCCTCATCATGTTCCTCATCTGTGTAAAAAACACATCAATCACCACCTCCAAGATCTTGCTCATGATAATCATCTCATTGGGGTTCCAGGTGATGTTACCTCTGGGGTGCAGCAGGGAAGATGCTATGTGCATGTCTAGCTTCCTTGTCATCACCCATGTCTCTGTCATGGTCATCATCAGTGCAAGGTTCTGGCAATGGTCTGGCATGCGCTCATCACCATTGTCTGATGGGAGAATGTCCACAGGTCCCATGCTCTGCTAAGATGAATCACAACACATGACAAAAATTATATATGCATACCTGATATTACATGGCTGCATGACATAAGTATTGTGACACAATGAACAGTTAAAAAACAGTCGTTATGAAACCTTAAAACAGGTTTTGG
This sequence comes from Protopterus annectens, assembly GCF_019279795.1. NCBI lineage: Eukaryota > Metazoa > Chordata > Ceratodontiformes > Protopteridae > Protopterus > Protopterus annectens. The sequence goes on along the minus strand of NC_056731.1, from coordinate 1,679,651,253 downwards.
CCATAGTAAAGTGTACAACCATATTTGATGCATGTCAGTAATCGAAAACTTAACAGCCTGAAACAAATGTCTATCAGGCCACACATTCCTGTGAAAATCATAGCTGACATTAAACTGAAACTGATGTGCACATCTGCAGTCTAATAGACATTAAGTAACATCCAGTCGACATGTAAGGTCTGCATATGAGAATAAATATCCACATATGTAGCAGGTGTCATTAAAAACAGTCTCAACTGGCCAAAAATTATTAGGTAAGATAATTATAATTAACAGATTTGCTGCTAGCAGACGGCTTCTCATGCACACACCACCTTTCCTATGTCCCATTATCTGTCAAGGATCATCCATCATACAATGTGAGCAGCTTACCGAAGACCATGCCATGGCATGCATAGAACAGTTTACCAATGGAAATTATGACATGACCTGAACAGCTGTTTATGAACCAGTGTTAGGCATGACAAGCATACGCAAAGTCAACACACTTACATATTCTGACATTTGAAGTAAAGCATGCTATGAAACCTTCTAATGCAGCATTCAAATGAGTCTTACTTTGCAAAACAATACTGGGAAAATAACAACATAGCAGTAGTATTGAGTCCTGAACTGTTTAATACTGTTGTATACCTAAGTAAATTGTCCAGCTATGTTTCTTCTCTTGCATGTGTGCCCTGAACATTTATTGTGGTGTGTGAATGTCAAATGCATTCCATGTGTCTGTGCTTATAATGGGTCATATGAACAGCCGCCCATTAATATATTGTTATAATGAAGATAGGGTGAGATGATAATCATGTTAGAAATATAAAAGCCATGTGCCAAACAGCTGAGTCAGACAACATGATAATTGGCTGACCCCCACATCAGTTTAAGGAATACAACACAACACACTAGTCATAATACTAAATCCTAAACACAGTGACAGCCTGTGACACAAGAACATCTAGTGTATGTTGTAGAACAGCATTGTCTGTCTATAAATGTATGCAAGCCATACACACATTTATTAGCAATCACGACCCTGCAAAGTGCAAATATCTTAATACTGCTTGGCGATTATGTAACATACATTTAAAACACAGGATACAAGTATGTTTTATCCATACCAGGAAATGTGTTGTAGGAAGATGTGATACCCATACTGAGCTGAAGGTCAAAGCGGGCACTATTAATGGCAGACCCCTATTTATTACCTTGGTACACAAGTATGAATACATGTTTTTATATATACACAATATATATATATATATATATATATATATACAATAAATATATATATATATATATATATATATATATATATATATATATATATATATATATATATATATATATATGGATCTACTTTATTTGCCCTAACTTCTGATTGACCAACAGCCATTTCCCCAACCCTATTTGACCGAAATTTCATTTGACCAACACTTCATTTGACTGACAAGTATTATTGGCAAGTAAATGGAATATGCTCCTTTCCCCACTTTAGTGTGACCCTGGAGTTAGAATATATAGTTAGGGGGGTGTGGAGGGCACAGCCCCCCAGAATGGGGGGTTGGGGGCAAAGCCCCCCACTGACTTTTGTTTTACTAAGCAATATGAAAGCAAAACTAAACAATATAATATGAAATTAAGTGGTGGGGGCTTCTCCCCCCACACCCCCCATTGTGGGGGGCTGTGCCCCCACACCCCCCAACTATATATTCTAACTCCAGGGTCACACTACAGTGGGGAAGGGGGCATATCCCATTTACTTGCCAATAATACTTGCCGGTCAAATGAAGCGTCGGTCAAATTAAATTTCAGTCAAATGAAATTTCGGTCATTTGGTGTCGGGCAGAAGTTAGGGCAAATGAAGTAGACCCATATATATATATATGTTTGTTTTTATTGCATGCACAAATTTGCATATGCTTTCTATATGCATTGTTATGTGATGACACACTACATTCTTCAGTATTGTAAGCACTACTAGGAAGACATGATTTAATTGATTTTTTTGATTACTGCATTAATTAACGATGTAATGGGATGATTTTGATTGATGCAAGCTGGTTAAACCTGCCTTTATACTGATGCACTATAGAAGGAGTATTTTTTATGTCTGAAGAAGCTTTCAGAGAAACGTGAAAGTGCTTACTGGCCATTGTTCTGTGCTCTTTGTGTGAATAAAAAGGTTTTCATCAGGTCGGCTCCGTTTGCCGTGATGTGCCTCTGGAGTTTTTTTCATGGGTTACTAATAGTGATTATGCTTTACACTTTACAAACTGTACAATATGCCATGCATTTATGAAAATAAGTTGCAAGCATGAATGCATGTCTGCATAATGCTCACAACAGAAAACCACAACTGTAAACTTTCATTCCTGAGAGAGTGGTAACTTCCATTATAAAGTACTGTAGCTCATGGCACATTAATGTATTTTATTTGGTAGGACATAAAACATGTACATATATGTACTGGCAAAATCCAAATTATAACTCAAAATTATCTGTGATATCAGGGTATCTCTCTGTTCTACAATCCAAATGTAGGACTGACCATCTCACTCCTTCCAAATATGAGGATGAGAAGATTGTTGAAGTCAAATTATTAAAGAATGACACATTTATACATGAAATTCAGTTTGCAAATGATAGAAAATTCCACAAAACTTTTTGGCAGAAATATATCAGGCTGTTCCAAGCCTTACAGATAACACTGTAGTAAAGAGGTGTGGTTTGCAGAACATTATGGATCACAGAAATATTCATAAAAAATCCAATGAATAATCAAGGTATTTATTAAGCATGATCAAAATAACCATTAATATATATAAGCAGGTATCTTTTTAAATCAAATTAATTAATGGTGATGTCATGACAATTTAGTATATAAATGTATTTAATTGGTGCTTTTGTTTTATTTCTGAAGAAGTCTCTATTGGAGATGAAAGCGCTAAAATGGATTATTAAAGAGCTTGCATTTTTCTCTCAGTATGTTTTCGTCAGTACATGTTTTTTTAAAAAAAACATCAGTGGTTCCATACAAGGTTTCGGCTATTTTTTTGTTTTAGTATCTAGTTTCTGGTTTTTGGTTACGTTATTGAGTTTTTTTCTCTTGCCGTTTTCTTGCTATGGATATCACAGATGAATTGGACTTATCTGGGACTGTGTTGGCCGAGGATACTGGAGCAGAAATCAGACAACTGCGTGGGGAAGTTTCTTGTTTAAAGGGTGAATTAACCAAGTTATTGGAGCTTCTGACCCAGAAGGAGAGTTGTGCTACCGCTAGGCAATCCTTTATTGGCGAACGTGGTAATTTCCTACCCACAGGTTACAACGGTTATGGTATTTGTATGGAGACGGGTTCATTTTACCCGCCAAATGCTGCAACTTCCAGATTTACTGATAATGTTAGCCGTATAGAGCGTCCTAATACGGTTTCTACACAACATAATGGAGAAATGGTGTCATTAAATCCGGATCGTGAAGGAAACAACAGGGATATAGTTATTATTAATTATTCACCGGTTGCAACTAATTCCAATTACAAACAGGTCAATACACAGGTTGTTCGTCCGAAACAAGGTACTGTACCAGATAACATACATAATAAAAGTAATGTTAGTCGAGAGCGTATTAATGATTGTCCAGAGACGATGGATAAAACAGGACACTTAGATGCTAATAACAGATTTGAAAGAATTTTTTCTAAACAATATGTGTTTGCTAACAATGAAAATTTGAGAACAGAAGGTCTGGACACTCATTTTGTACACAATCATGGATACAATGCAGTTTCCTTAAAGGACTTGATTTTTCAACTGGAAAAAAGACTGTTTAAATATAAAACTACAGAGATGGACATTGCATATTTTAAACAGTGTATTTTACTTAAAATTGTGCCACAAGGGTTAAGAATTTATACATTTCCTTTTGGTGTTATATATACTGAGGAAGTTATGGATGATTATACAAATTATTTTGATGAAATAGTGTTAGGGTTAATTAAAAAAACTTTATTTTATTATGAAAAACAGAAGGAAGGAATGTTACTAGTAGTTCAGGAATTAGACAAGAAAGTCAAGAATGATTTGTTGTTTCCCCACTACAGTGCTTTATATTATAGGATGTTGGACAAGGTAGATAAAAGATGCTACAATATTTTTCAAAAAAAGAATCGTAAATTGGAAAGGGACAAAAAAAGTTATTTAAACAAACAAGTTTACATTAACAAAAATGACAATATGGTAAGACAAGTACAAGATAGGAAAAACAAGTTTTTGCCATCATATGCTAGTTCATTTGAGGGACAGAATTTTGATTTCAGAACACCCAGGTATAGTGAAGTAGTGAGTAACGAAGGACAAAGGGAAGACAGGGAAGACAACTTCCATTACCCCAACATACAGGAAGGTGAGGATTTTCCAGAGGTTCGACGCTCACAGAGACTGGCACAGTATTATACGGAGAAAGGGGAATACAACAGACATTATTATCCACACAGGAGGAACCACAATTGAACATTGTCAATTCATACAATTCTATAGATAATAATAGTTGGATAGTACATCAGAAGGATGGGTTTACAATATATAACTACACAGATATATTAATTACAGAAGATTACTTCAAATTGTTTTCCAAAGGTGTGAAATATATTCCCTCTTCTTCAGGGGATATAGTAGACAATATTGTGTTTCTAAAGTTGTATACTAGAAAACTTAATTTAGAAATAAGTCTAGAACATAAAGAGGTAGAAAGGAATAGTACTTCATACAGTTATGTTTTACCTAAGAAAAAAAGTACATATAATCCCCCCTTACATCCCCGTGTAGAAACATATGAGAGGTTGGTTATGGAGGATATATATAGTATTTTTAAATACAATAAAAACAATTATAACTGGAACCTAACAAGGGGAGAGCATGAATTGTTAAATAATTTAAGGAAGGATAAAAATGTAAGGGTTATGATTCCAGACAAGGGGGGAGGAGTTGTTTTGTTTCGTAGTTTGGATTATTCCGACGAGATGTTAAACTTATTATTTGATAATAGTACCTATGTAGGGATATCTAAAAACCAGATAAACATAGCATACACTAGAATTGATTCATACCTAGAGGAATATTTATTAGATGGAAGAATAAACAAAGACATTCACAAATTTTTATATAGAAAGGACTCATTAGTTCCTGTTTTCTTTGGTATCCCCAAGATACATAAAAATATTAGTAAACCGCCATTTAGACCAATCGTAGCGGCTAGGGGATCCAAAATTCATCCTTTAACTGTGTTCATAGACAATTGTGTACAACATATTATTCAGAAAGTACCACATTTGTTAAAAGATTCTTGGGAATTTTTGAAGAATATCAAACAAGAATTCTTTAGTGACAATGTTCTCTTTCTTACGGTGGACATAAAAGATCTTTTCACAAGCATCTCCAAATTAGAAGAGTTGACTTTTTTTTGAAGAAGTGCTTTTTCAATATTCAGATTTGGACAATGACATGGTCAAACTTGTTTGTGAATTTATGAGTTTGGTACTAGATAACAATTTCCTCTGGTTTGAAGGTGAATATTACGAACAAATCAAGGGTGTCCCTATGGGAGAAGCATGTTCACCTGTTTATGCAAACCTTGTCCTTTTGGGTTAGGAGAACAATTTTGTTATTGGTGGCCCCTACTGGGCTAGTGTTAAATTATATCTACGCTATTTGGACGATATCTTTATACTATGGACTGGTATGGAAGAAGACGTCCCTAAATATATAGAATATCTAAATTCCACTACCAACTATTTGGAATTTACGTACCAATACCATAAAAATTCAATTAACTTTTTGGATACAACCATTTCCAAAGAAAAAGAGGGATTTAAATCCTTGGTATATAAAGAAGACTTTTTGTAATGCCTACCTACATTTCCAAAGTGAACATCCATTTAGACAAAAAATTAGTATAGTGAAAGGACAGGCTATAAGGGTTGCTAGGATGACATCCTGTAAAGAGGATTTAGTTAAGGAATTTAAAATCATTTCCGATATGTTTTTGGAGAGAGGTTATCCATTGGAGCTTTTAGATAATATTCTTCAAGAAATATATACACAATGGGGTATTAAGTACCATCCCTTGCTGGGTATTCATTCGGAAGAGATAGTAAGCAACAGTGTAAATGGTTTAAAATCAAGAAATTTTACTAAGGCTTGTATTTTGCAGTATAATACAAATACCCATTTAGTCCAAGAAGCTTTTGAAAGAAACTGGAACATTTTTAGGACTAGAAAGGAAATTTTGGACAAAGTAGGCAACAGGCCAAAATTTGTTAATAGAGTAGGTCACAATATTAAACAGTTATTGGAATACAGATTTGACAATATGAGTCAAGCCAAACAGGGTACAAAGCAGTGTGGTATGGGCAAATATTGTCCATACATTATTAAGGAAACTACATTAGTTTTAAATAACAACATTGGGAGTAAAGTTTATTTTAAAAAGGGTAATTGTAATACAAGAGGGGTAGTATATCTGGCTTGGTGCATGACAAGTGGGCATTTTTACGTAGGTAAAACTGAACGAATGTTAAAAAACAGAATATACGAACACTTAAATGATGTAAAAAATCATAAAACTACAAATGCATTATATAGGCATTCCATTAATTGTGAAAAAATTGACAAGTTTGTGTTTGGTATTCTGGAAACAGTACAAATCAACCCTAGAGGTGGAGATTGGAAAAGCATTTTTAAAAAAGAAGGAGAGCCAGTGGCAATTTAGACTGGCAGCTATGTTTGCACCAGGCTTAAACGACTATGTATCACTTGCTCCTACGTTACAAGAAAGAGACAATAATATATAGGATTAATAGTGTGTTTTTTAATAGTATTAGTTTAAGGTGTTTTATTAGATTAACACAACATGGATAGAAATTAATGGATTTTAATTTAAGAATTTTAAAGTTTATTCTTGTATTCAAATCTATTATCAAATTATTTATTTTTTATTAATTTTTTAAGTAAAGTGAAAATATACTTATGTATATGACAAATGTTATACAACAAATATTTAACATTTAGTGGTTAACAATTTATTGGACGCAAAACAGTAGTTTATACAAGAATGTTTTTAAATGTAATTTTGGTGATATCTTTTTAAATCAAATTAATTAATGGTGATGTCATGACAATTTAGTATATAAATGTATTTAATTGGTGCTTTTGTTTTATTTCTGAAGAAGTCTCTATTGGAGATGAAAGCGCTAAAATGGATTATTAAAGAGCTTGCATTTTTCTCTCAGTATGTTTTCGTCAGTACATGTTTTTTAAAAAAAATCAGTGGTTCCGTACAAGGTTTCGGCTATTTTTTTGTTTTAGTATCTAGTTTCTGGTTTTTGGTTAATCTATAAGCAGGTATGCATAGCAACATTTTTGACAATGTTTGAAAGATGCAATGATGAGAATATAATGAGAGACGACCCCTTTGTAGATATGAACCCACACCTAGCCAAAATATATGCATGCTGGTCCATTGTTTTACAGGCTAAACTAAGAGACAACACACTTTCCTTCTGAACAAAGTAGTACAAGTAGTACTGTGTGTGTGTGTGTGTGTGTGTGTGTGTGTGTGTGTGTGTGTGTGTGTGTGTGTGTGTGTGCACATGCACGTGCATGTGTGTGTTGCCGTATTCCTGCAGATAACAGATGAACACAAAAACACCCGACACATAAACGATATAGGACCCCATGATCCACAAAGCAACCAGATATCATCAAGTTTTACACATAAAAGATATGTATAGACAGTCAGCCATGCATTGCTCTTGTGTCAAACAAACACAACTTTAATAACACTATTCACTTTGTTAAGAAAAAGAGACTAACAGAGTTAGTTATGAGTTAGTATTCACAAATACACAGCTAGACTAGGCGATACTGTTGAAGTATTATGAATAACTAAGACATCTGTGGTCATCAGTGGCCTAGGTGCTATGGTCATCAGTGATACATAATAATACTAGATATCTGAAATGATGTCATTATATGTTGGAAAACAGAAACATGTATAATGTTCAACATTATGTACATGGTAAACATTAAAGAAATAAACCCCATGGGAATAGAATCCATATTTATAGGGAGAACAATCACCTTGTCTTCTTAATTATCCAGATAAGCTTATGTCAGTACAGCTACCTAATGGTTTTAAAAGGCATATATCTGATATATCTGGGACATAGCTATATCTCTGAATTCCTTAGGAATGCCCAGTTATACACTGGCTGTCACCACACCTTGGCAACCCTTTGATGAAGCTTCTCAGCATCCGTCTGATGCAAGTCTTCATAGTTATGCTGAATCTGCACTCTAGGCCAGTAAATTCCTGCATGTCATTGATGTTCCCTAGTAATCCAGCTCCAAATGTCAGTCATTGCAAAGTTCCATGATCTGGCTGTCATGTGATGCTCCACTCTGGCATAGACAGTTGGCATCTGAAGTGGTCTCCTCCTCCATCCAATTGGGCACCCAGATATGTCAAAGCCTCCTGGAAGTAGCCATCTCAATAATGCTGATAATGTCAATGATGCACAGTTCAGAAAATTGCTCAATAAGGCCCCACTCAGTTCACAGGTAGCAAATGGTCTGATCTGTAAATGTATCAAAATCAGTTATGCAGAGCTATTGGTTAACATGTCACATTTCAAGAATTTAGGCAGATGTGCAGAAATGGGATTACAAAGGATTGAATTGATGTGCCAGACATCTGATTTAGCTTTCAATATGCCAAACACACACACAATGGTATTTCATGTTGTTGTTGTGTGCGCTGTATTGTAGGTCTCCTCTGCAGGGTTTGATGGTTCTCTGTATGGGATCATTAGCCAAGGTCTGAGTGAATAACCACAGTCACCTGTTGTGGGGAGTGAGCGCATAGGTTGTCATCATGGATAATATTAAGAGGTATGTCCTTAGCTTACATCCTTGCTGCTTACCATGTTCCTGTACTTACCCAGGAGTATTCCCTCAGATATTTCACCTTGCTGGAATCCAACCCTCAGAACACTTTGTCTCCATATGTCAGCATCATGGACACGCCCACAGTGTGTTGCCATGATGTTTGTTATACTGCCATCTACTGCACACACAACCTGGCAGTTCAGGGATGGCTACCCATTTCTGTTGATGTATCTGTATGCTTCTAGATTAAATGGGGTCTTAATAGGGATGTAGGTACAGTCTATTGCACCAAGTATATGTGGGAAGTTTGCAAGTTTATAGAACTGGTACATAATAGTTCTCCACTCCATGGGGGTAGATGGAAAGTATATGTATTCATAAACCTTGTTGCACATTGCTGCCACCTGGCAGCTGTCTGTGACACTCTTACAGCAACTTCACATGTCTTTGGCTTGTCCAAAATGCCAGTACACCTAGACTCAGACTCACTTTTGTTTTGAGAGGGATGGGGTTGCTTCACAATATCTGCACAGACATGTGTGGGGCATACATGTTGCACATGGCCTGCACCAGCTGACTGTCTAGGTGGTAACTGTCAATGATTTGTTGATCTGACAGCTGTCTTATTTGCAACCTTTCTGTCAGTCAAGCTGGCTGTTTTCTAGGACTCACAGCCAAATTCTGCTCCATAGTTTGCACAGCCTGTTGCAGTTCACTAACTGCAGGTAGCATTTTTTTGGGGGAGGGTCGATACTATTACGGATTCAATAGGATTCTGTGGGAACAGCTTGGATCCCTTGCCTTGTGGCACATCATATGCTGAGGATTTCAGAAACAGAGCCAGTGTTGTAGTCTCTCGCATTTAAGTTTTGATGTGCATGCATTATATATTTTGGAATCTGACCGGTGTGTGTGGAATCCATAATTATCCAATGCTGAATAGTTAAGTACTTGTACTGCTTATGGTGGACCTTTTGAAACTGCACCCAGAGCTGGCGCACAACTCAGACTCTGGATTCAGAGAATAAAGTCCCCATTAGAGTAACAATGATTTTTGTAACTGCATGCAGTGCATAACTCTGGCTAATTTTTAAAGGTAACTTGTTCCAGAGTTTGATTACAGATTGTGAGATGAATTTCCTGCTTAAAGGAATTCCACAGCTTGTTCATACTGAATATGAAACTCCTCTCCTGGATGGAATATTTGTTTGAAGAATGTTAATATTCATGTGTCCTGAATTTAACATTATAAAGAGCTTTGTTCACTAGACAGAGCTTGCCTCTTAAATACATGTAACTTATTGAATGTATTTGAAATAATTCTGTTTGGGCACTGTAAGTGAATGCCTTGCATGCTATAATTCTTTTAATGAATGTACTTTGCAGTATTAATAAGTCAGTCTTACTATAATAGGAAAACAAAGAATTATACTGTAATACTGGTCTTAGGACATAAAGAACTTCACTAAAACTAAAAGAACCCCTGCTGTAAAATTCTGAATTCATTCTCTTATACACAAAGTTTTTATTTTTGCTAATTGTGTATATGATTTAAATTGTAGACTGTCATTGATTTTAATACCAAGATCTTTATATTTGATTAATATAAGTAGCTGGAAGTAACCCATAATGATTTTGTTTTGAGGGTTGAATCCTTCAAAAAATGTGTGTTTGCTCTTTCCTTAATTAATATTTAGCCCAGATTTCTTAAGTCAACTAGGTAACATGATAAGACCGACATTAAATAGTGATGACCAGAGAACCTGTTTTAATAACATCAGCATATTCTAACATCCAATATGTTTTAGATGCTGGGATCAATGAAAATACTATATTAAAAACAGAACCCTGAGGGACACCAGCCATAATTACTGTCCAATCTGAAAAAAAAAAACGTGCAAGTCTTCACTGACTAATGTCTGTTACTGAGCCACTTAGACGGTTTACTGTGTAAGGATTTAATAAATGTTTTTCATAGCATCTATAATGATGTGTTACAGAATGCAGCCAAGAATTTTGGAAAGTTCAAGATAAATAACTCCTGTACCAGTGCCAAGGTCTAAAGCCTTACTAGCAGGATCATAGAAATCCACTATATTAGTAAAAGGTCATCTACTTTTAGTAAATCTATGCTGTGATGGATTACACAGATGTACAATTGTTACATCTACCCTATAATTGCAAGTAAACACTTTTTCAAAACTTTTACTTGAAAGAGATATTAGGCTAATTGGTCTGAAGTTGGTTACTTTGTCTACTGCACCGTTCTTATGAATAGGTACAATGTTAGCTAATTTCCATTTCTCAGACAAATAACAAGCATAAATAAATGAATTAAACAAACTAGTAAGACAGTATGAGATTTATTTAGCTGTCTTGATAAGGAAACACCTTGGAATGTTTTCTGACCCTGGGCTGCTATCACCCCTTACTCTAGATAATAATTTCCTTACAGTATCTTCAGTATAGGCTGGAGCCCTGATGACAGCATTGCCTTTTGCACAAAGATTTGAGTAGATAAATAGATAAATACCACAGAGAAGTCTATAACGGAAAAATACTCTATAAATATGCTCGGTCCCTCTGGCGCTTCAGTAGTTAGAGTTTCTTCATGAGATATGGGATCAATACCCTTCAATATTCTCTAATTCCTATGGGTAACATAGGAAAATATTGTGGTTTCATTTTTATTTACCTGATTCATCTGATAACTTAATTTATCATATTTTCAAGACTGCTTTAACATCATTGTCATGGGGTAACAATGGCACAACAGGGCACACATTGGATCAATTATTCTTGTTGCTACTGTATGTGAAAATATTTGGACTTTTTGGCAGATTTGTGTGTGATTTGTGCCCTCATGGTGGTGGTGGGGTTAATGTTGCAATTCTATGAAGTAATAATCTTCCTATACCGATCCAGTGCTTACATTCAAAAATGTTCAGATCTGGCCTAACGTGAATTTACTTTGGGGAATGTGGCTATCCATTAGTGGTTTGAAATCATCATTATGAAAAGCTCTGTACACTGGACACAACTTGCCTGTCATATACATGTAACATACTGAATATAAGCATTAACACTAAGTATGAGTAGTTTATAGGATGAGGATCATAGGAAGGGGCTAATGACCCTGGGGTCCTTAAAAGCTAGACAAGTTCTACACTTATTTCCATGATTCCCACTGTCCAAGAGGAACACAGGTGAAACCCCTGGGCTGAATTTATAGTTACCCATCCAATCATCTAGATTGCATTTGAAGAGGGCCAGTGAGGTGCACTGTTTGATATGAAATGGTAGTCTGTTCCAAAGGTGTGGTAACCCCTGGGAGACAAATCTGTCCTTCTAGCAGGTTCTATTAATGTCACATACCAGGTGATGGCTTTAGAGTAAGTAACCTGTGCACCATTTGACTTGCAGATATGCAGTATTTCCAATAATGCAGGGTCAGAGATTGACTTATATGGAAGGCAGAGATCACCTCTGAGTATCTGTATGAAACAGAATAAAGTGACAGTGATTTCAGATGATACACATAGGAGAGATGCCGAAGACCTTGAATTTTCCTTGTGAGGAACCTTTGTGGTCTCGCCACTTGCTGCAGGTGCTTGGATAGGTACATACCAAAAAGGGTGCTGTACTCAATTATTGGTCTGATGAGGGAGGAGAATAGCTAAGTTATAACTTCTTCTGTTCTGGAGGCAATGCCCTTACTTATGAGATGAGCATATAGAATGACCTTCTTGCCACTCTGGAGACATGGTGATAAAAGTAAGGTTGCTGTCAGCCTGCAAGCCCAAGTCTCTCACCACTGAGTGCATATGTAGGGCGCTGCTATTGATGTGGTAGTTAGCAAGAACATTGGTCTTGGTGACTATCTCAAAGAAGTCCACCAGGTTTAACAGGTATGATCTACCTTTGACAAATCCAAGCTGAGTAGGGTCAAGTGTTTGGAGATCACCTAAATCTTTTTGCATTGAGTTTAAGGGCATGACTTTGGCACCAATCATTTGTTTGTGTAAGACCATCTTTGTAGGGTGTTGACATCATTTAGAAATACTATGCAGTCATCAACAAACGTTGTCAGCCACAGACCTTTAGTTTTTGCTTGTACCTCAAAGAAATAGTTTCCAAACCTTAGAGGTCCCAGGTCTGATACCTGTGGAACACAACTGATTACAGGTCTGCTGTTGGAGGTAGATTCCCCAATTGTGACTATAGGTGTTCTCTCAGTGAGCCAGTTAGTGACCCATCCAATGATATAAGGGTTGATACCTAGCTGGGTGAATTTGTCAATGATGCCTGATGATAGTGTCAAAAGCCTTGGTAGGCTGTATGCACAGATTTCCCCTCATCCAGGATCTTGGTGACTATCTCAAAGAAGTCCACCATGTTTAACAGGCATGATCTCCCTTTGACAAATCCAAGCTGAGTAGGGTCAAGTGTTTGGAGATCACCTAAATCTTTGTTGATAAGGTACATGATGATTCACACATGCAGAAAAGACTAGTCAGGCTAATAGGTCTGTAGTTCTTGGTGGAAGCATCACCTTTGTGCAAGAGAATAACTGTGGCCATTTTCCATTCAGCTGAGATGAAGCCGGTGCTTAGACTATGTTTGAAAAGAATACTCAATGGTGTTGCTAATTCTTGCTGGAGCCCATGTAGGAGGTAGTCTAGGATGTTATCAGGTCCCATAGTTGCTGTGTTTTTGGCCTTAGAGAGGGCATTTATGACCTGCTCTTTAGAGATACAAGGTGGGGAGAGGTAGTAGAGATGTCATGAGGTATGTTTGGTGGGGACAGGGGAGAGAAGTTTTCACAGAAAACAGTTTTCAGCCAACAGGTTAGCTATGTCCACAGGCTCAGTATATGCGGTATCATTAACTACCAATTGGGTACAAAGCTGGGCCTTTCCTTTTAGGTTATGGATGTAACTAAAGAATGCCTTATGATTGTCCTTAGTTGAGGAAGCTAACTTGGCTTCATAGTTTGGTTTGGAGGACTTCACAAGAAATCTTATTTGCTTGTTTAAGCTGAGGAGGGAGTGTTTCCAGTTTAGGGCTCACTCCCTCTTACTCTTAGACAGCAATTTCTTCTTATTGTAAAGCCTGTTAATGACAGCTGTCTACCAGACATGTTTGCTCTTCCTTGAGGAGCTTGTTTTGGTCCTATCAGGTACAGCCAAGTGGAGTGTTTGTATAAAGCATTGGTGTAGAATTCAGCATAGTTGCCAGTTCCATCTGAGTGGGGAGGTGCAGTGAAGTTATTTATACCATTCCATAAGAGGCTATAATCTGTTTTGGAGAAGTATTTTAGTTTGGGGAGTCAGATGTGATAGCTACTTCCAATGAGACTGATTTGTGGTCATATCTCACCAAAGAAGACCTCACAGTGTGGGTGCTACAGTGGTTCCCCCATACTGGTAAGCACCAGATCCAGGATGTTGGCACCCCTTGTGTGGATGTCAACCAGGTGATTGGTGTTAATGAATTTGGGGAACCTTTTGAGCAAGTGAGTTTGAGCATGAGTTATTTACCCATTGAATGGATGGGCAGTTAAATTCACCCAAAACCATGGTGTTCGGATGTATCTTGTTAGACTCAAGTAGATCCAAATAGGCAGAGTGGGTGTCCTGATTTATGGAGGGGGTCCTGCAGCTGGTAATGACTTCAATAGGTGTCCTACCAACAGTTAATTGCTCCTGAAGTATCTCCAGGGAATTATACTGTTTAACCAATCTGGAGGTGGATTTACCTTTAATGAATACTCATACATCACCTCCTTTAGTTTTCACACCTTCAGTTTGTGGTCTGAACGTGTGGAAGGAGGTGTAACCCAGTATGGCTAGGGTGGTCTCCATAGCCTTGAACCAGGTCTCTGTGACTGCACAGATATCTGCATTTTTCAAGGTGAAGATTGCATCCAGTGAGTGCATTTTCATGTTACGACTTCTAGCATTTAGCAGCATAACCTTGAGGTTGTTTTTAAATGGAGATTTTACATTAGGAATTTTGCCCTTCAGACACTGCCTAAAAGCACTATGGGGGTAGCAAGATCCTTAGCCAGTAACCGAAATCCCAGTGGTGACAGATGAAGACCATCTCTGTCAAAGCACTGAGGTCTGTTGATCATGTCATCCAATGCTGATAAATACTGGATCCCCTTAGAATGACACCAGAAACTAAGCCAATTATTGAAGTCAATCATTTAATTTTTGTATTGAGAAATCATTCTAGCTGAAGGTAAAATGCTGATAAAGTCTATGGACATTCCTGCCTGAGACACATAGTCCAAGAGCTCAGTCATGTCTGTCGTCATATAGTCCAAAGATGTACTTCTCAAGTCATTCACACCAACATGGACTATGATGGAGTCATAATAGTACCTGTTGTTGAGAGACTTGATTGCATGTGTGATATTGCAGATCCTGGCACTTAACAGACAGCAGACTGTGACCTTCTCCTTATCCAGCCTGGTGGGAAGGACTTTTGGGTGTCTCACGATAGAATTACCTATGACTAATCTGTTTGGTTTCGTGTTTTACCTTAATTGCTTGACAAGTGAGACACTGGTGCATGAGCTATTGTATGAATTGTGTTCTGCAGAGGAAGTATTACGTATAGCATGATTGTGTTTATGTTTGGGAAGTTTCTAGTCTTTAGGTATGTTTCTGGTGAGGACCGCCACATATGCAGGCATGTGTGATGTGGGTTTGGGTGGAGTAGGTGGTGAGATATGCATGCTGACAACCTGCTCATTGTCATATGTACTGACTGGTGTATGAGAGATCATGGATTCAAGGTTCTTAATATAGTTGCATTTCTCACATATTGAGTTTGTGTGAACTAGGAGTAGAGGGTTGTTGGTGAACATGAGACAGTTGTAACACTGCCTCAGGATGCCCATGTCAACCAAGTTGGCTGGAGAAACTGTGGGAAATTATCCATCCATAGTGTTAGGTAAATGTATATGGTCAGGAAAAGAGGTCACACTTAGGAATGGCTAGTGGGTGAGTGGTGTGTTAGTACCTCTGAGGCTAGGCTTAGTGTTCCACCTGACAATTGAGCAGAACCACAAAAAACCTCTGGAGGACCACAAACAAAGTGCTAAGGGAAAATTTAACAAGCAAAGCATTTGTGGTTATAATCACCAGTGGTAACTACTGCTATGTGGCAGTGCACGATGATGAGCTAGACACAAACAAGCGCAAATGCAAGACTTAAATAAAATAAGAAATAACCCTTTTAACTCAAACTAGCCAATATGATTCATAGATTTGTACTAGGCTAACTGCCTTTGTGGGCCATTTTAAGCCTAGCCAATTATCCCATGTGAGAATCAAACCCTGCACCTTGTATCTGTAAGATAAACACCTTAACCATTATGCCAACCTCCTCCCAAATGATGCTCCCTCTGAGCTCTAGTCCAATTACCCTCAATTAGATAGGACCCAGAGAGCACTCTGCTCCCATGGGGGTGCAGAAGGGCTTTTACCAACAAAGATGGCTTGAATTTGATGCTCAGAAGTTAGAAAACAGACCCAGAAACAGCAAACCTGGAACTGGGCTATACTACAGCTGAACTAGTACAGTAGACAGTAAAATGTGGCAAAAATCTCTCCTCCCACAAGGGTGCAGAAAGGCCTTCACCAACAGAGATAGCTTGAATGTGATGCTCAGAAGTTACAAAACAGACCCAGAAAAAAGCAAACCTGGAACTAGGCTATGCTACAGCTGAACTAGTACAGTATACAGTAAAATGCAACAAAACAGTTCAGACAATTTAAACAGAGTAGAATGCAAATGCAACTTAAAAGTGCAATATAACAGCAAAAACAGACACTTATAGTTAGTTGGAAGCAATGGATGCCTCACATCTTTCAGTGTCTCAGTAAAGAGCTGGTTTTAGTGCTCAAGTGATACTAAACAGTCTAGATTCAGCAAGTCTGAATCTAGCCTATGCTATAAAATGCAGAAGTACTAAAATTCAAAGTGCATAAAATCACAGTCACAACAACAAAAAAACAGTTTCAATAAAGCAGCAATTCACTATCAATTCCCAGCTTAGAAGGGTATAGGCCACACCCTCCCACCACAAGAGTCTAGACCACAAACCTTCCTAATGTAAAACAACTGGTTTTGGAGCCCAAGTGCTTAAGTCAGAACTAAGACAATTTAGAATAACAGACACAATAGGCCTTCAACTAGCAATTTCCAGCTTAGAAGGGTGGAAGCTATCCTCTCTTGCCACAAGAGTTTAGACCACAAATCTTCCTAATGTAAAGTAACTGGTTTGGAACCCAAGTGCTTAAACCAGAAGAGCAAAGTTCTAGTGAAATAATTTAGTTCTAATGAATTAACTTCAAACGTGAAATAACTACTAAGTATCTTGCATTTGATGTATCTATTGTTACTATATTGCAACGTAACTAATTCTAACATCAGTGAAATGTAGAGGGCCATGTGATCAGAAATCCCTAAATGGTTTAATAGGCTGATCTTAGCTTTCTTGTTGGTGATGTTATTTTATCTAGTAGGAAAAGCAGCTGGACATATTTCTTCAGAAGTACTAAATCATAAAATTATTTTTCCAAAGCAGATAAATATGCATTACTGGACCAAATTATATTTGGAAAGTTGAAATTTTACAAAATTATAACATTATCAAAATCACTGTTGTTGGTAATACTTTCTACAAATTCAACTTTACCTAATGTGGAAAGTCTAGGGCTTTTGTAGAATGCTGTGTTTTTTAGACTAAAACTACAAGGTAGGCTTAAAAGTTCTAGTATAACCATTTTCTTGGTAGGATCTGACATTGATAATCTGTAGTACAAGCTTTCAGAGACAAATGCAGCATCACCACCTCCATGCCATTCTGACCCAAGGCAAACATATTTCTCATATCCAGGCAGTGTGAATGCTTCACATTGCTGTGGCTCTGTTATTACAATAACTGCTGCAAAGAGGTGTTAAGTTGTTCAAATGTATTGGAAAGACTTTTGAACATTTGTATGAGTAATCTTAATTTCCTGGTTTATAATATACTGCCTTCTTTTGATATAATCTGTTGGCTTAAGTCTGAAAAATTCTTTGCCATTTTGAGTAATTTCATAGACACCATTTTTACCCCATAATAGCTTGGGAAGAACCCATCTTTGTCAAATGGGCCCCTTTTATTTAAAATTCCTTTCAGGTTCTAATCAAGTCTAACTCATACTCATAACAGAAGTCCTCCAGTCACTTGCTAAGTAGCCAAGCATTTGAATATTGGTAGTCAGCAAATGACATAAATGGCCATATCTCATTTATATGGAGATTCACTTTGTGCTTTTGATAAGTATAAAATACATCCACAATATAGATGCATATATGAAACAATGGGTGTGAAGGTTGTCTTTTACTCTAGTATGTATAATTATGAAATTTATAAGACCTTTTCCTCAATTCTAAATATATCTGATAGTTTACACCCACTAACATTTGAAACTGTGACCTATTCCTTACTGGGGCCTGTAACTTGCCTATTTTTTTTTTTTTAGTCATTGAATCATCTAACTCCAACAGGCCATCTCAGTGCAAGGGGTAAGAATAATCTAGCTGAAGGTCATTATCCATCCCCCAAAAGAATAGTCTGAAAATTACCCCCCTGGGTATGTTTTTGATTTTCTTTGTCTAGTCACAATAATAAACCATGCATGGCTACTTCCACTATTCATTACAAACAAGCTTCATTAAACCACTATAATCTTCTCCCAACTCAGTGGCCCCATTTTGGACAAATATGAAGGAGTTTTCATTATTCTTATCCAAGTCATAGCCATTGTATAGGGTGGCTTGCTCAATAAATCAAGGTGGTATAATGTCAGTCTACATACAAACTTCTCCCACTTCTTACCTTAAGTCTTATATTTAAGTGTTTTTTTCTGAAAGTAGGATCCACATATTTTACAATTTATACAGTAATAATTAAAATGATCTTGATCAGGATCTATGTTGTAAAACTGCCCAACATCACACTAGGTAACACTGTTAGCATCAACAGTATCACGTTTCTAGTTCTGTAATGATAATGTAAGTTGCTAAATCAGCACTTACACTGTATGTTTTAGTTTATAAAATGCTGACTTGACAGGTTAAATATGTTGCATCTGCAGAGCCAATAAATTACTGTCGCTTCAAAAAGGCAGTGGAGCCACGTATGAGCAAGGCAGTTATAAAACTACTACTAAAATAAATGAGGATAAAACTTGAAATTAACCTTGTGGTTCTTCCACTTCTTCTGTACCTGTTGCACATCATACTTAGAGTGCGCAACCACAAGTGCTCATGCCCACTTAGAGTAGCAGTTGTTTTTAATGGAGTCCCTATCAGTTCAGCGAAAAATCAGTTCATCGAATGGCATTTTCTGTGCAATTGCATCGAACATGCCATTCGTCAAACTGTTCATACTGATATTGCGATACAGTGAGGATCAGGAAGTTTGCACTTTCTCAACTGTGGTGTTATCTTGGAGTCGGTATATATAATTAGTGCGCGTGTGGGGGCGCAGCCCCCCACATGAGGGGAATTCGATGAATATTTCCAATGAAATGCTGTTTACTGAATTGACCATTCCATGATGTGACATAGACCTGTTTTTAATGTATAACAAGCCTCCTTCATTTGTCTAATGTGTGCATGACATGTCTTAGACACATACACACACACACAAACACACGCACACACACTACAAAATAATCAAACTCTGGTGCTTAACTTGTCAAGGAACACACTAGGAATTTTAGAAAAATAAAATAATGTAATTTTAGTACAGTTCACTGCCTCAAAACACAGTAGAAAAAGTGTACTGCAGTCAAGGCTAAAGCCTGTTCTCTCAACATTAGCCCTTGCAGTAATAACAAGTCCTGGACATGGCCTTTGCAGCATTTTATAATAGTCCAATTTCTAAGACTTCATAATGGTCCTCTATGTAATAGTTTGTAATTTAAACAATTCTTTGAAACATAGTGGGCAGGATTCACGAAGGCTTGCACAGAGTGTAAGAGACGTGCAACACTCCATGCAAGCCTCGCGATCCAGGAACAGCCCTAAACTACGTGTAAGAGACCAGCTAAAACGTCTCTTACACGGACTGGGCAAGGACATGCTAAATACCTCACTTGCATCCGAAAGGTATGCAAATGAGGTATATTAGCGATCCACGAAGCAGAAACCAGTCCGTGTAGGAGACGTTTTAGCTGCAGAAATGTACTCAGTTGACAACTGAGTACATTTCTGCAAAATCCACAACGGAGCGATGTCAGCTCCAAAAAAAGGTTGCATATGATTCAGGCAGCATGCCAATGGCCAAATATGTGGCCATTGGCAAGATAACCCGATGCAAAAATATTAAAAATATGATTTTTTTTTTTCGGCAATCGCCAATGTTTAAACCCAGTGCAGCCCCACGCAAACGGGCTGCGCTGTATAAAACCATAAAAAAGAAGGTTATAAACCCACAAATGTGGGTTTCATGCAATACATGGAATGACAATGCAGGGACCAGCAGACCAAAACCAACATGGCCACCGTGTAGTGGTTGCTAAGGGGGGAAGCTGAGTCTAAGACATGTAACTAAGCATTAGTAGGCAATCTCATGTAAATGAGGGTTAGGATACTGAATCTCACAGTCACATACCAAATGAGCACAGTCTGAGTAGTGTAAGAGATACAAAAGGGGGAGGAATAGAGTAGGAGATAGGTGACATCACAGGGGGGAATGGTAGAAAGAAATGCAGTTCATTGGAGGCCAGTGTAACATGACAGATGACAGGCACAGATCATGGAAAGAGGTGTGCCACTAGATAAGTCATGGAAAGTCAAGAAATGGAAGGTGTACACTGTTACCTACACCAAAGTTTCTTGCTGGCCGTGCATGCACACGTGTGCGCACCATGAAGCGCGAGTAAGGCAGTGTGCGCGCGTGTAAGGCAGTGTGAGCATGTGGGAGCATGTTGGGAGATGTTTAACACTGTTTGCGCGGGTGTGCGCGCGTGTAAGGCAGTCTGAGTATGTTGGAGGCTGTTGGCAGATGTGTAACAGTGTTTGCGCGGGTGTATGCGTGTTTAAACCCGAATAAGTAGATTCTTAACCGTGTAAGCACGTGTGTGTGCGTGTAAGCCACTGTGAGCGTGTTTCAGATAGTATGCAAGTTGCTCCCGCCTGAGGAAACAGAAAGGAAAAAGGAAGCAACAGAATTAATAGGAAGCTAGCAGGGATAACTGCTGAAGCTACCAGGTGAAAACAATTAGAAGCAGGCAATTACACAGGCAGAATAGTAGCCCAGCCCAGCACTTAAAACTCTGCAAACAGTAGTGCAGGATGTTTCCATTAAGAGACACTGCAAGACAGGAGTAAGCTAATAGAAGTGAAAACTGAAAAGCTTCACTCAGAGCAGAAATGTTAGGGGCTGCCATAGCTGTCATAATGAGACATAGGCGACTTGCTGAGGGTGGTGACAATGCAGATGGTGCCAGACAACCCACAGTGAGGAGACGGAGAAGAGTGTACAGGCCCAGGGTCACCTACCACGGGTTACATGAGCTGGAGATAGTAGAGCACTATAGAGTGGACAGAGAGCTCCTGCAGCAGATTGTTGAGCTGTGCAGGCCACGCCTCACACACAGAACCAACAGAGGGGAACCCATCCCAGTGGAAACCAAGGTATGTGTTGGCCTAAGAATACTAGCAACAGGTACCTTCCAGAGACCAACTGGCGATATGATGGGGATATCACAGGCATCAACCTCCAGGGTGCTACATCAGTTCCTGGATGCCATGTCAGCACATGTCGGTGATCATGTATATTTCCCCAATGCCCGTGAGGTATTGGCCAGCAATATGCGTCTCTTCCAGCAAATAGCGGAATACCCTGAGGTACTGGGTGCTATAGACTGCACGCACATACGCATCAAAGCACCAGCAGGTGAGTGGGGTAGGGCCTACATTAACCGCAAGGGCTTCCCCTCCATCAACTGCCAGGTCGTGTGTGATGCCCAGGGCATAATAATGAATGTGTGTGCTGGCTGCCCTGGGAGTTATCACGATTCCCACATCTGGCATTTGACGTAGCTGTACCAGACATTTACCAATGGGGACATCCCACACGGACACCTAGTGGGGGATGCAGGTTATGCACTGGAGCCGTGGCTGATGACACCCATCAGAAATGCACACACACCTGAACAGGAACGCCATAATGAGGCACACGCACAAACACGTAATGTGATAGAGCGTGTGTTTGGGCTGCTCAAGTCACGGTTCCGGTGTCTGGACACATCTGGTGGAGCCTTGCAGTACACACCATCTGCATGTATCCAAATTGTCATGGTATGCGCTATGCTACATAATATGATCTTGCAAAAACAGCTGCAGCAGGACCAGCATAGGGCCGGGCCAAACAGCCCCCCACCATTGCCAAGGCCATCACAGGCAGAGCGTGACTCAGAGGAGGAACAACCTGAGCCTGCCCCAGTAGGCAGAAGGAGGCATGCCCAGTATGCCCTGACCTTGGCAAAGAGGCAACGCATAGCACATACACTGGCACAGTAGGAACCCTGGGATTGATACCCCTCTCTGACTCACTCATATAGTAACAGGGATGCCTAACATGACACAACCTGCTCTCAAACATGTACAGGGAGTGTAGTATGTGCATCCGACAGAGGCAGCCCTGCAGCACCACCTGAGGCATGATTGCCATGTGTCAAGCAATGTAACACCATCTAGTATATGCAAACATGAAGACCCTGCCTAACATCTCGCCCTCACCAAGCATGATGCCACACTATGAAGACAAGAAAATCAAGTACAATAATTGGCTGAAGTAATGCAGTCAGTCAAAGGGGAGCCAATGTGTCACAGGCTGGGAAGATATGCGGAGTTTGACATGATGGACCACCTGCTAGGGGTGGCATGCACCTAGCATGCCATGCCCCATGGATACTGGCAAAGGCTTTCAGTACCCACAACATGCCCTGAATAGGTAAGTCTCAAAACACAAACCCAACCTCATAGGTTCTACAAGGGATAGGAACCTAGATGTAATACTACCCCATGACAGATGTACAAACAGCAAGATGTGTGTAGTGTAAATGCACACAGTAAGGAGAATGTAGATACCAGTCCTGTAATAGAGAACTGGGCAAGGCTCACAGCAGCACCCTAGCACTACCAGGTCACACCTCATACTGTGCTGTACAGCCGCAAAACATGGAACAAGCTACAAAAGGAGGGTGACTAGCAAGAAATAGCAAGGATAACCACACCCCCATGTTGGTACCACAACAAGAAGCAGCATGGAATAGCCATGGTCAAATACCAATGGCTAAAACTGCCTCACAGTAGATAGCCTGCTGCAGACCACTGTCCTAATACCAGGAACATCACCTGGCCTATGTCGGAATACATGAATATATCAAGCCCCCCAAACCACATTATATTGCTCGACTGAAAATACCCAGACATACACCGGTAGCATCGTACTAGCACCAACACAGTAGGGGAAAATTACCCAGATTCCATAAACCAAAATGCCCAGGAACAATGTACTACCACCACAAGAGGGGTAAGCATACTGGATGTGATAATCAGCAACATGTGTACTGGATGGCAAGATGAGAAGTATACTCCTCACTGGTAAGACCAGACCATAGAGTAAGCACACTGGAAATACACACCTGACCCCAGTCCCTGGCCAGAATACCACAGTGAAAAACATGTGTAAAGTATAGGTTGCAGCCCTCAAAACCGATGTTGAATCCACAAAAGGCCCTGTGCAAGTGCAGAATATGGGACACACCACAGAACATGTTATACAGGCATTCCATGAACACAGCCAGGAATGCTTGGAGTATGCAATCACAAATAACAACAACACACAATGCCATACACGCAGACATCTGGCATGCTGGGCTCCAGCCATTACCAAACCATGCAAGAGAATGAGGAAGATACCACATGATAGAGCAAACATAAAAAGGGAAGTAATCACTGACCAGTAGTATGGCAACAACATATGTCCACACATACAATCCACTAAGTCCAGCCACAACAAGTATAACCTATAAATCCAGAGGCAATGTGACACCAGTACCAAGTACACAGACAACCACAACACCCCCGAATAAATACAAACATATGTGATAGATGCATCCATGTATCCAAAGCAGAGGTTGAGCTCCAACAAGCCAGTACTGTCAACACTAGTCAGGAGGAGAAGGTAACCACATACACCACGAACCACATAGACCTACCACAACTGTAAACCAAACACATAAACACAGACAAATATTCCCGGAGGCCTCAATCACAAACACACCACACCAACAGACGCCTCCAAAGTAGATCACAAGCAACCACAACCTTCAAACATAGCACATGCAACGAATAGTACGCAAAGCTGGTGTGCCAAACAGTCACAGGCCCGAAGGAGAAACAAATGCCTGATACAGTCGTAATAGGTGTCTGTATAGGCAGAAACACAGCTGTCCCACTCACCAGACTGAACAAGGGAAAGGGTAGAGTAAGCTGCTTGTAGGTAGCCACAAAATGCCACGTAACACAAGTACGCAGGTCACCCCAAAGCAAGCAGAAATATGATGCACTCAATGTCCATGCTGGTGTGAATTACCTGAGATGTACCTCCCTAGTCAACAACAAATGAGACATGGATGGTCCCTCTGAGTATGTACCCCAGGGCGGGATGACACTGGCTGTGTGCAGCATCCAACCCTCACCAAGAATGATGCCACAGTACAAACACGGAATGCTCATGTTTAACAGCTGGCACAGTTACAGCTGTCAGTCCAAGAGGGTGTAATGTGTGTCCGCTGGAGATGTCAAGCATGACAAGCCATGCTGCTGTTACAGGGTGGCTGTCAGCTGTTACCCGTGCGTCTGGATACTGGATAAGGCCTTTGCCGCTTCCATAGAGCCGCATGTAGGCAAGGCCAAAAACTACCCACCACCCTAGAAAACATAAGTGGTAGGAAACATAAGGGTAATGCTGCCCAATGCCAGATGTGTAAACTGCAATATGCATGCCCCTGAGACACTTCCCATTATGGAGAACATTGATGCCTGTCCAGTGACAGAAGCCTGCTGCAGGCCTAGTGATACCACACCAGCACTACTAGGTTATACCACATACCATGTGTTATGGCCCCAACACCTGCACCAAGACATCAAAGGAGGGGGAGTATCCATATGCAGCACAGACACCCATATAGCCAGGTAACTGACAATGCACAAAGCAGCGGACACCACCCATGTGCACATAACTGTAGTCAAAACTGCTGTACAGTCTGTAGCATGTGACAGACCACACTCTCACACACAAGAACCCCACCCAGACATCCGAAGACACTGGACAGTATGGATGTCCCACCAAATACCAGACAAGGTACACAAAGTACCACATAGGTGTCAAACCATTATGTATGCAAGGAGTCATCAGGGACCTAGGGACACAGGTTGACATTAATCTGTCATGTGACAGCCACAATGCCAATGTGGCTATGGAGACTGTTGATACTGGACACCGTATCATGAAAGGATTCACACCAACATCAACAGTGCCGCTGTACTGTTCCCTTATCAGACCCATAATCTAGTACAATGACTCATATGGGATGTACCATACGTGACACCTGCAGCGGTTTGGAAGACCTCATAGTTACCCCACCAACAGGATAAAGGGTGCGAAATATATGTCATATGCTGCCTGGCTGTAGACACCCCAGCTGACTGCAGTCACACACTGCCTACACAGAGGCATTGTATGTCTGTTGTACCAGGCCATGTCCAACACAGGAGTAATGGACATGCTACACCACAGGAAATCAAAGCCATTGGAGCTGTGAGAGTCACAGATGTCAACCTCAACACATAATGAAATAAGATGTGCTGGAGGGACAGATACATAACCCATAGGCTCCCCACACCCAGAAACAGGATCCCAATCCATGGTAGGCAGAGCCCCTCACTGACACCCCTGAACAGGAATATTGCCAAGTGGAAGGATGACCATACATGTACACTGGGGGTCCCCACTGTGTCACGACCAGACAGAGGCACAGTGAAGAACCTCATAAATGGCCATGATTGAACATAGCAAGGGGTGACGAAAGACACACAAACTCTAGCTAGACTTACCAATGGCCTAGGGTGTCTAGCCTACTATGAACCCATGAACCTATGAAGATACAACATGTACAGGACACTAAGGATAATCACAAGGCTTACCCAACTGATGGTAGGAACCATGTTGGGCATCCACAGATATGCTCCGAATCACACAGATATTACAAACAACATACCAAACACACACACATATTGCTAACATACAACCTGTCAGGTGCAGTGCAAACACCCCCCCCCGAGTGCAAAATACCTATCCCAGCAGATGGTCCCCTGACATTGCAGATGCTGAGGTAACAGCCATCATCTGCAAAGCAGAACACACAGCAGCAAAGGTATGTGATGGTGTCCTGTGCTGAGGCCAACATGGACCCCAAGAGTAATGGAATGCAAAATCACACTACTGGCCAATGTCAGCCTTACCACAGGGTATGTACCCAAAGAGCAGTGTACAACAACAGTGGTCCATCACAACAAAGGTGTTGCCTGAATGGATACTCCAAACTAACACCCCAGGATCCTAACAAGCTTGTTCTGCACAGATATGGAAAGGATCAGTATGTACCGCAGACAGAAGGCTAATGTGGACCTACTGATACCGGACCCGACACACTGTGGCTGTTGTAACTGCAGAACCGGCCCCTAAATATGTCTGACCCATTTGAAGCAGTCATTAAGGTCATTGATGAGGGCTATGTGGTCCACACAGCGTAGCTGGACCGTGCACATGCTTCTAGACCATACCGTATGTGTTCAGTATGGATATGTTCACCAGCTTAAATATACACCCCTATGTCAGTAGAGGGGTTGCAAAGCAGACCAAGGACAGAACTGACATGGTCAGACATGCTGCATCCATGCCAGACTACAAAGCGGATATGAGTGGCATCCCACAAGGCCTGGTCTTGGCCCCCCCACCCCCGTTCTGTATACATGTCCCATAGGTATAGGCCAACATGGAAGGACTGTGACTGAGCATGTATGCAGAGGAGTAAAAACAGCCCACCGTATCCGACCCTCAGCTGACACAAGCAACCCACAAAAGGGCCACCTACAAACAAACAACTGTAGCCATAGCCAAGTCAGCAAGCTAATCGCAGAAATGTGTATAGACAACCACTGTGGATATACAGTAAGTGCCCACAAATTACCACACAGGTGTTAACCCATGAGGCACCTAACATGTAATGTGAGACCTGGGTACAAAAGGTGATAAATAACCTGCACTGGACAAACATGTGCCTGTAGTGTTCACAGAAACACGTACCATATACCCACCCAAACATGAAGGCTGGCAGATGTAGATAAGGGGAACTCACTCTGGCTCTGCAGCCATCCTCCATCAGCATCACAACTGACTACAATAGCCCCTGTGGGATATACCGCAGCAGACACCTCCAACAACTGTAAAGTCCACAACAGTACCCCACCAGGGGTAGCAAAGAGCCTGAACAGATGCCATGTGTTGCCTGAGTAAACAAACTGCAGCCCCACACACTGCTATCCTTCCCGGCTACAGGAAAGCTGTGCCTGATGTATGATGCCATGTCCAACCTGGAATGAATGAACATGTTGCACCTTATACAATCTGAATGGCAGTGAGCTATGCACATGAGAGACCTGAACCCCAGCACTGACATACATAGGACAAGCTGTACAGAATGATCCATAACACAGAAGGCACCCCCACACTGCAGTAAACTCCTGGTACAGGTCAGCCAGAGTGCCACATATCGACACCCCTCAAGAGGCATCCTGATGAGTGTATGGGAGATGGTAGGCTACCCTGGGTATCACTGTTATGTCAGAGGTAGACAGAGGCACAGTATACCAACCATGACATATGTAGTGGCAAACTCCAGTTACAATGTGTTTCGAAGGACAAACACACCCTGTGACTACCATCAGCAATGGCCTACAGAATATCGCTAGTGTTTGCCAATGTCCACCCATGTTGTGGAATACACTAGCAATGTTGGACGAGCCTGGTGTAGGTAGTCCATATCTGAACATATTGCAACATGGTCATATGTGCACAACTGGCCCCTACACAGTCTGTCGTGCTCACTATGAAGATGTCAAGCAGTGATAGGACTAAAGCCCAGGATACTGTCCACTACAGTGAAATACTGAACCAGTGCACTATACGGTACTACAGTGTTAGGTCATTATGAAAGTATGTTGAGAACTGTCTGCAAAGTATCCCATGCAATTCCTGCAGGCACAGTATAATCCCTGTTGTGGCAGACATGAAGCAGTTGGCCAGTTAGTACACAACATGACACCCAGCACACAATCATAAACGTGTGATAATGACGAAGGTCACATGCACCCAAATATGTGTTGGACTTCAGAGTACAACATATGGAAAGCTCACACTGGGCATGCTCGCACACTTTGATAAATGAGGCATATGTCAGACAACATGCCATGGAAAGGCTGAACTGGGCATGCTCACACACTTAGGCCATATCTCCGTGTAGCAGTTGGCCACACATATCTGGTATTTGTACGTGTCAGTCCAGGAACCAACCACAACACAGCAAAGCCCAGTGCACACAGTAAATGACCACAGAAACATAAGTGATATAGTGGATCGCCATCATATGCAAACATCTGCCACAGATACACAAGTTGGTCATAGGAACAGGGAATGCTATGGCAATAAAGACCTGCAAGCAGTAGAACAGCACAACAAATATTGTGCATCCGACAATTGAACATATGGGTATAGAGGTCAATACTAGGCTTCTTGCCCCAGGGAATGGCAGCTCAGCCAGAGTGTGCTTGGCATCTGCATCCCCAGGGTAGTAGGCTACCGTGCCACTGTAAAGTAGGTCACAGAAGGCGACATGTGAGGCTAGTGATCTGTGCCTCTGTCAAGCAGGGGCACCGTGGAGGTCTCAGGGATTGAATGTGCTAAGCCACAGCCATGTTGTCGGTGTGTGCTGTGAGAGGGTTGCTGAGGATCTCTGACAGTAGGTGTCCGTCAATAACAGACTGAGGGGAGCCCTATCTGCATTCTCTGGACGATTCCACTGTCAACACTGTGTTGTAATGAGTATGTGTGAATGAAGTGCCTTGCTGGAACCGTCCACAGATGTCCTCCCTCTGTGGGCTACAGCTCTGCAATGTAGTAGGTCGCTCTGTCTGTTGAGCGGCGCATATATGGCCGGTGTACAGCTGACAGGTGTCTTGTTGTGGAGCAGTCATGGGTATATGTGGGATAGCATGACCAATGCAAACTGTACACATGCTCATAGGATGCAAGTGTCAAGGATTATGCTGAGTGGCCAGTATAGTCCTCCAGCATGGGTCCTCTGAAGTCATCCACCCCAGTCTACACAAGTGTAGAGTCTGCTTGTGCTAAACACAGTTTGTGTGCAGTGACAACCTTGCCTGGGGGTGGAGATGAGATATGGATGTCCAGGGAAAGGTGGACATGGGCAGGTATCAACAATGGTGGTCTACCTCTGGTGTGGAACAGTGAGTACCCACATTGCAGATGGACAGGTGCAATATGTATTCACCCATGTGGCTGTGGTGTGTGGTTCTGCCATAGCACATGGACCCACAAATTGTAGTGGCGGTAGGGTAAAGTGGTAGAGGCCTGAGTAGTTCTCACACACAATATGCCTGTACCTGATGTTAACAACTGGAATGGTGTATGTGAATACCTGCATATCCTGGCACTGTTCCCAGGGAAGCTAAGTGTGTGTCCTGGATGTGGGTGTGGTGTGCTGGACTGGTTGTGTTGTGTGTTACAGGTCCTGTGGTCCCAAAACATGGTATAGAACATAACCTGCCAGTGCGATGTGCATATCTGACCCTGACGTAGGTGGCTGCAAATGCATATATATGCTATCCCCCACCTGACAGGTAGTACTACATCTACAAACCTCTGTGGAAATGAAGATGTCAGCACCCTAGAAATACTACAGGTGCAGAACAGATGCCCAGTAATTCGGATAGTGCGCTCTGCTAATGCGTCGCCCTCAAGTGTCATAATATAGTTAGGTAGGGGTTCGAATCCTGCAAATGCTCAGTGTGTGTGTGTGTGTGTGTGTGTGTGTGTGTGTGTGTGGGTGTGGGTGAGTGGGGTTTGTGTGTGTGAAAGGCTGTGAGAGGGAAATGTCCCTTTTGGCAACTGGGAGAACACACTACAGGATGCACACTCCCCTTTCTAAACACAGATGATGTCAGCACCCTATAAGTACAGCAGGAGAAGGGAAGCCTCCCAGTAATGCAAATAGCACGCTCTGCTAATGCATCCGTCTCAAGTGTCATAACATAGTTAGGTAGTGATTTGAATCCTGCAAATGGCAAGTGTGTGTGTTTGGATGAGGGGGGTTATTGTGTGTGTGCAGATATGTATGAGGGAAATGTTCCTTTTGGCAACTGGGAGAACACACTACAGGATGCACACTCCCCTTTCTAAACACAGATGATGTCAGCACCCTATAAGTACAGCAGGAGAAGGGAAGCCTCCTAGTAACGTGAATAGCGCGCTCTGCTAATGCATCCATCTCAAGTGTCATAACATAGTTAGGTAGTGGTTTGAATCCTGCAAATGCCAAGTGTGTGTGTTTGGATGAGGGGGGTTATTGTGTGTGTGCAGATATGTATGAGGGAAATGTTCCTTTTGGCAACTGGGAGAACACACTACAGGATGCACACTCCCCTTTCTAAACACAGATGATGTCAGCACCCTATAAGTACAGCAGGAGAAGGGAAGCCTCCCAGTAATGCGAATAGCGCGCTCTGCTAATGCATCCGTCTCAAGCGTC
Source organism: Protopterus annectens (assembly GCF_019279795.1). Lineage (NCBI taxonomy): Eukaryota > Metazoa > Chordata > Ceratodontiformes > Protopteridae > Protopterus > Protopterus annectens. Next base: position 1,679,620,343 of record NC_056731.1, on the reverse strand, counting down.
ATAACATAGTTAGGTAGTGGTTTGAATCCTGCAAATGGCAAGTGTGTGTGTTTGGATGAGGGGGGTTATTGTGTGTGTGCGAATATGTATGAGGGATGTGCCCTTTGGCAACTGGGAGAACACACTACAGGATGCACACTCCCTTTCTAAACACAGATGATGTCAGCACCCTATAAGTACAGCAGGAGAAGGGAAGCCTCCCAGTAATGTGAATAGCGCACTCTGCTAATGCGTTTCCCCTGCGTATCGTAATGTAGTTAGGTAGGAGTTTGAAATCTGTAAATGACATGTGTGTGTGTTTGCATGTGGGGAGTTTGTGTGTGTGCATTTCCGTATGAAAAACATGTTAGTTTTGGCAATCAGGTGATCACACTACCTGATGCACATTACCCTTTCAAAGTACTGATGTTGTCAGCACCCTATAAGTATAGCCAGAGAAAAGGAACTATCTAGTAAACCGAATAGTGCGCTTTGCTAATGCGTCCCTCTCACGTGTCATGACTTAGTTAGGTAGGGGAATGAATCCAGCAAATGGCAAGTGTGCATGTGTGTGGGGGTAGTAGGGTGTGTGTAAATGCAAGTGTGAGGGAACAGATCCTTTTGGCAAATACTACAATACACCAGATGCTGCATACTCCCCAGTAAACACAGGGATGTCACCACACTATCAGCACAGCCAAACAGGGCTAGTTGGCTAGTAATGCCAATAGTGTGCTCTGCTACTGTGTCTATTACCATTGTCAGAGTACAGATAGGCATGTTTTGGTAACCCACAACTGTCACGTGTGGTTGTGTCACACAGTATGACCTTGTGTGGGTGTTTGTACATAACAATGCATGCCATTGCCTAAACCAGCAATGGCATTGCACACATGATGTATGTGTGTGACACATACACATAAATACCTGTGACCTGCAGTAGTTACCATGTCTGACACATGCTTCGTGTGGATAAATGGTATTAGCAATGTATACCAATATGACTGTGTCTTACTGTGCAGGGTCCGCACGTGGTATGTCCCTATACAGTGTGGGTGTCTATGGTGAAAGACCTACAGCAGGGGATACACATCTGGTCTGGGCCATATAGTGTACATGTAGTCGATGTACAGGTGCTGCATGTTCCCACCTGTTGTGGTAGTGGTAACATGTCATTCCACTGCAATTCGGTGACCACATGCTGTGAACTCTTCAACTAGAGTGTTGTAGCTACAGTAATGCTCACACACAATGTTCGGCTGGATGCAGTACGGCCTTATAAACACAGTTCATGAGACTGTCATATTGCCGGTGTTGTTATGGAGGATAGGTGGTCTTCCTGTGTATGTGAGGGTTGTGTGTGCCAGGCTATGAACCAGATGGCAGTCCGACACACTGTCAGCTGCACATGAGTAGGCCCTGATGGTTTGTGCTGTGCCAACAACCTGGAGGTGTGTGTATCTGTGTTACCTTGGGATACCACCCCCTATCCATGTGTGTTACATGTGTAGGGGACGACAGGCATGGTATGGGGCATAACCTGTCAGTGATGGGTAACACATGTGAGCCATGAATCATGAATCTGGTACTGCACAGACATTGCAGTTCACCGTGCTGAGGGCAGTGTCTGGTGCATGCATCTTCCGGTGTACACTGCTGTTGTTGTGTAGCAGCACTGTTAGTGTCCTAACCTGTGTGATACCCATGGAGGTCGCTATGTAAACCATGTCCTGCAGCATAAGGCAGTATGTGTGTACCAAGGAGCCTTGCCATTATACATCGGGCCATGGGTGTCACGTGCAAGATGACCCGTGCACATCAATGTGGCTTCCCTAGCATGTAAGCACACGTTGACAGCCAGTGGATACCCTATGAATGACAGTGGAGACTGAGCATAATGTAGACATACAACACCCTTCCCACATATAGTGGTAGAATACCTGGTGAGGGTATGTTGGCAACCAACATCAGGCTCATACTGGCCTGTGCCACATGCTGAGAGATCCATTCTATGTTCCCTATCATGTAGTCCAGGGAGGTATGTCTCAGGCAGCCACACTGGCATGGTCAATGAGTGAGTCATATCTGTCCATGCCTCTGTCTGACCTGTATGCATGTGTGCTGTGGTGGACCATAGTGCCCCTGAGTCATATCACTGTGACCTTCACCAGATACAGCCTGTTGAGCGGGACCCCAGTGCAGCACACATGACAGGTACCTGACACGTCTGTAGTAGGTGTGTTGTGTAGCCCTACAGGCTGTGAGTGTGTGGCACAGGGGATGTGCGTGCCATGTGTGGCATGCGCTCTGTTCCGACGGAACATATGCCTGTGTGCCAGCTGCGGAGGTGTGTGATGCCCAGGCAGGCTGCTAGTCTGAGTCCCCACGTATGCCCCAGTGTGTTCAGCATGCTGTCAGTGTGTGTCAATGTCTGACTGGTATTGTCGTCACTGTAATATATTGTATTGATTTATTTATTTATCCTACATTTGTTGACTGGGATAGCCCAACTGGATGCATGTCCATTTCCAGGGGAGGCCCGTGGAGACAAGCTACGAGGGTAGCAGATACAGCATTACATAATACTAGCATTACATAGTACAAACAGATTATTTACAGAGATTACATAAGTAAGCAAGTCAAACATGTTCCACAGGTTAATGTTAGACCTGAGCACAAGCCAGGATTAAATTAAAATTACACAGTAAAGTGGTTCACAGAAGTTACACATTCGAGTTGGCCAGGCTTGATACATTGACATAGCCAGTTAAGTGACAAATGTTGTTTGAGTCTACTGTTAAATGACCTAAGGTGGACAGTAGGGTAATATCAGCTGGAAGTGAGTTCCAGGATCTACTTACAGGGTTTGCAAAGAGAGAATCACCAGCTGTGTTATTAAACTTGCTAGTCTGAAGTAGTACTTTGTTAGAGGATCGAAGCGGTCTAGGATTGTTATAGGGGGTGATAATAATTGAAGTGCAGGAGTATTGTCTGGATTATAGAGGATGTTATAGGCCATAATCAGTTGGTTATACTGTATTAGGCTGGGTATTGCAAGCCAACCAAGCTGATTTAGATTGATGCAATGATGTGTCCTAAAAGGCGGGCCAGTGGCAAACCTGGCAATGTGGTTGTAGCAAATCGAGTGCTTGTTAAGGACAGTCTTGTTCATATTCGAGAGTAGAGGGGATGCATACAGAAGGGTTGAAACAAGGTGTGAGTGAGCTATGGCACCTTTAGCTGGAGGGGCTAGGAAGGCTTTAATTCTGTAAAGTGACCCTAGTTTTCTATTGATGGCTTTGCTAATCTGGTTAACATGTATGTCACATATGAGATTATTGTCTATGATGACACCTAATAGTTTCGGAGATGGGTCAGGGAGATTATTGTGCCATCAGTTGATGTTATGGTAACGGTGAAAGTGGTAGACCTACGTGTTGGTGGAATAACAGCAGTTTAGTTTGATTGGGATTTAGGATCAGACGATGTTCAGAAAGCCAGTTTGCTATTGTATTAAAGGTGGTCTGGGTAGCTGACCATAACTCTACTGGAGATGTGGCTGAGCAGATCAGAGTACAGTATACAGCATATTGGATACAGCTGACTTTTGGGATGACAGTATAACGGTCGTTAATGAAGATGGAGGACAGCAAGGGCCCTAGTATAGAGCCTTGTGGTACTCTGAGGGTGTTAGGTAGAAGGTTAGAGGGTTTGTTCTGCCAGAGGCCGGCCTGCTGTCGACCATGCAGGTAGGATTGACACCATTGGAAGGCTCCAGTATCTAGACAGTCTTTGCAGGGTGTGGAGTACAAGTTGGTGATCAACCATATTGTATGCCTTTGAATTATCCAAAAAGAGGGCTGTGGATATATAATTAATGTTGCAAGTATGGCTTATGGTGTTAGTAAAGGCTAGGAGGCCTGGCGTAGTGCTGTGATGAGGGCGTAAGCCATGCTGAGTGTCTGCCATAATGCGAGTTTGGATTAGGTGGTGCATGACTTGTCTATGACGAAAGTTTCCATAATCTCTGCAAGTGGAGAGAGTATAGCTATTGGCCTATAATTGGAGACTTCAGTAGAGCTGCCTCCTGTGTGAAGTGGGATTACATATGACATTTTCCAGATGGTGGGAAAGTTAGATTCTAACATGGTTCCTTTGATTACCTTTGAGACGGGTAAGCAATAGCATCATCTGGTTTTGATAGGTACTTTCGGCAGGAGTAGATCAGCAGAAAGTGTAGTGGGTTTCACTGTTACAATCAAGGTGGAGAAGTGAAGTGGTGACTGGTTGGCAGCTGGACGCAAGTAGTTTTCTAGGGGTGCTGCTTTCAGGATCAGGGGAGCTAGGAGGTAGATGGCTAGCTAGGGCCTGCAATGTCTCAGTAAAGGACTGGTCAAAGCTATCAGGAACATCTTCAGGGGTATTATCAATAGTAGCAGCAGGGATTGGGGTTGGCGTTTGTCCTGGACGTAGTATATATGACATGCCACCTGACAGGGTATGGCATTACTGGGTTCAGAGAGACCAGTCCCCAGATTGGCTGTGTGGTGGCATCCCACACATGTGTTGTACGTTCCTGGCCAAGGGTGATGGCTGACTGCATACATGTGGCAGCTGTGACAATGACACATGACTCACATAAACCACGACTGGACCATAGAGGCGATTCACAGGTTACCTTTGGACATGCCACCCTAGTAGTGTGATTGCCATGGTGAGTACCAACACATAGGGCCAATGGGGAACAACATACTGAAGGTGTGTATGTGTGGGTGGACTGCCACTGTTTCATAGCACTGACATATATGACTGCACACGTGGGTAAATGCCAGGTAAGACGTGTGCAATGTGTCACAGGCAACGTACATGCGTACAGGACAGACAGTGACGTTCTGTCATGTGTAAAGTTGACATACATATGGTACGCTATGCAGATGTCACTAGCAGTCTACAGAAGCACTGTAACTCTGCATTGCAGGTGTAAGCAGTGTTCCAGGGACCCCCGAACATGCATGCAAACAAAGCTACAGTACACAGGGCTGGAAGTACTGCATTATACAACAAAAAAGGGTAACAATAACAGTAAGTAACAATGCAAATATGTAGGCACTATCAACATGTACGCAGGAATACAGCACAGATGCCCATGGTAGAACCGATATTATGTCATACTTATTTGTGATCTGGACTACATTGGTACTGCACACATATCTAGATGCGTGAACATCCACATGGCATAGTCGTTGTGGGCATCTTGACACCATTACTGTACATGTCCACCATTGCATATCACTACTTGCGTTAGCTTTCCCCCTGTGCTACCCATGTATGCGGCTATCTGTTGACAACCTTACCACCGGCATGCAATTATGTGCAGCTGTTATACTTTGGTATGTACTATGGGTGCAGATAACAATTCAGGACATTCATACAGTTACTACAGCAGGCATGCTGGGGTACACACACAGTCATAGCAGCACACTGTACTGTTACCAACATGATACTACTAATACACGTCTATGTAGTCACCCTGTGCATCAGCAACGTGTTTACCTCTTCCCGCAATGATGTTGGAGATTGCAGGAGGTGGCACAGTGTCATCATATGCACAGGGTGTGGATTAGGTATGCCTGAGTCAGCCACTGATACCACCAATTGACATGTGTGTGTATGTGTGTTGGTGAGGGGCAGCAGTACAGGGTGGGGCAGTGTTGGTGCAGTGTGTGCATGTATGTGGTTGCCCTAAGTGTTAACATTTCGCATGTGTGTATGCACGCACACAGTTCCACCTCATGGCTGCCATATACAGGGGTTTGTGGACAGCCACAGACTGCACCTGGCAGGCCATACAGATCAGTGTCTGTGTGCACGGACACAGTACCTGTGCCTGGCAGGGGTGCTACGGACCGTATCCAGTACAAAGCCAGACTGGGTACTGTCATCAGAAGCGGGGGTGTGTTGACTGGACACATGTCCCTGTTGGGACTGTCCAGAGCCACGTGCACGTGGTCTCCTGGGGCGTTCCGATGACAGCACAGACCCAGCATTGCTGGGGCTGCTGCTGGCACTATGGGGGCGTGCGTGAGCCTGTTGTCGTCCGTGCCGACTGCCAGCTGCTGCCGCTGCCGGCATATGGCCACGTTGACGCCGCAAACGCCCACCATTGCCCTGGCTCATGGACATCTGGTTGTGGAACTGCTGTAATATGTCCCCACAACGTCTGTCTATGACATCGGTGAAGTTACGGATAGCATCCGCAATGTCACGCACACTGTCTGTCATGGCTGTGCGACATGCTCTGAGCTCCCTCAGACCCTGTCTGGTGTACCTTTCCATACGTGACTGAGCCTGCATGACAGTCCGAAACATAGCTGAGGTTGACAGACCTCTTTGGGCACGTCGGCCAGAGGCAGTACGCCCACGGATGCTCCCACGAGAACCCATGGGCAACTGTCTGTGTGGTACCATCGGAGGACCCTGCCCATGGCTGCTGTGTGGGGACGCATGTGCCACAGGTACCACATTACCCTGGTCTATGCCCGCTGTATCCTGTCCATCACCTAGGGACAATGGTGACAAAGGATGTACAGGCAGGATGACTGTGCGCAATGATGGGGCTGACAGCTGTGTACTGTCAATTGGCTGACCAATGGCAGACCCTGACACACCTTCCTGTACCATTACACATATATCATCATTACCAGTAGCCGTGGCACAGGATTCAGGTTCCCTGCTGCAGGTCACCAGAGCAGCCCCAGAATCTGTGGGATGAAGACAGGAAACACAGTTTACAGTCTCCAGACATTGTTACCAGTGATGCACTTATACACACATGCACACATGGACACATGCACACAGGCACACATGCACACATGCACACATGCACACAGGCACACATGCACACGTGGACACATGCACACGTGGACACATGCACACATGCACACGTGGACACATGCACACATGGACACATGCACACATGCACACGTTTTCACATGCACACATGCACACATGCACACATGGTCTCGTGTACACATGCACACCTGCACACATGCACACATGCACACATGCACATGTGGACACAGGCACACATGCACACATGCACACATGCACACGTGGACACAGGCACACATGCACAGATGCACACGTGGACACAGGCACACCTGCACACATGCACACATGGGCACAGGCACACCTGCACACATGCACACATGCACACCCTGCAGTATACACACAGAGCACTACTGAGTTACACTACTGTTACTAGCATTATCAGGACTATTATAGGTTATGTTAAACACACTCTCCAGCATGGATGGCCTGTCTCACTGTAACCCTGGAGGGACCTGCAGAAATGATGAGATTAATGTCAGTGGGCACATCTGTGCCATTGATATTGCATATGATACAGTGTACAGAACAGTCAGGTGTACATATGGCATATTACCTGCACGCTCCATGTTGTGCTGCTGTGTGGAACCAGCCTCCATCATAATGCAGGTGTACTGCTGTTGGTGTTCCGGGGCTGGAGCCACAACACTTAGGAGTAGCCCCTCCAGTCTGGTGAGGGGATGTGTGGCCACCCCACCTCCTGTGGCGACCTGTTGCCTGTGGATATCTGATGGATGGTGGCGGACACTTCGGATTAAATCACTGCAGTGATGTCGTACCTGCTCATATGTCCTGTTATGCGTGCCAATATCATTTACCCTACGGACAAGGTCTTGCCACAGTGCGGCCCTCTCCTGCTGATTCTGACTGGTGCGGGAAAACAGGATGTCATACTCCCGCACCAGGCTCTGGTGGATCTCCTCATCTTCCGCCACAGAGTAGGCGGGGTTACGCTGTCGCGCCATCTCCCTGGAAGAGAACACAGACAGGATATCAGCAGACCATGTCAGCAATATATGGCACACATACTATACATGATACTCATGGGTAGTGATATACTACTACTCCCATATGGTGCATGTGTGTGTGTCGTGGTGGATACACAGGTACATGGCCAGATATCAGTGCTCAGCCAACACCTGTGCAACAATACCTGCCACATTCCACACAACGTAGTAGCATGCCCCATCAGTCAGCACACACTGACAGGTGCAATGCACAACCTCACTCTGGGGGTTCATCCCAAGGTACTGTATGTGGGACACCGTCCACTACTGTGATGTGGACAGACGTTACTTGGCCTGGATATACATATCCCACCACTACCACCAGCACAGTAGACTACTTTGATATGTATGTGATTAGACAGTTATTCACTTGCTGGGACTGAGATGGTATCCATGCAGCACACTGGGCCAGTGGAAGCCACAAGCCACACTGCTGACCCCTTTGCAAATGCTTACCACGGACATGCCATGGATTGCATGACACTTGCACACACATGTCTAACCCAGACCCTATGCACAAAGGTTAGGCATCCTGTCCGGTGGACCCCAGACAGAGGCAGATTGTATAACAATAGCAGGAGGCTACTGCAGGACAGAGCACATTCACATTAAGGGTAGGCATCTGTGGTCAGCACTGGTACTACGCTACGGTCCATCATAACAACAGCCACGGCCTACTCTGGGAGGGAAATGGACACAAACACTATGGATGACCACAAGGCCTTCTTCAGTTATGTTACACATATGGACCACATGCCTCAGATATGCTCTGTGTTAATCCACACCTACTTAACATTCACCAAACACACGCATATTGGCAACAATCCTGCAGACATGTTCGGTGCACATATCCCCCCTCCTTCTCCCCCACCTTTGAAATATTTATCCCAGCTGGATGTAACCTCCCTATCATCTCACATGTCCAGGTGAGGGCCGCCCTCAGCAGAGGAGAACACACAGCATCACTGTGACCTCGTGGTCCCCCTGGATGTGTGCTACCGGCACACTGAGAGGACATACCACCGCATGTAACACTGATAGTTTATCTTGGCCGTGCTACAGGATATGTACCTGGACAGTGGCATACAGCAACAGTGGTCCCACACCACTAAGGGGGCACCTCAACTGACCCTGGGAATTACCACATCATATGCATAATGGGCCTGGTCTGCTAAGCTATGGAATTATGCAGTATGGGATGCATATGCAGTGACATCAGGTACCTGCAGACACTTGTTCCCAGCCAGTGTGCCTTTGGGATGGGCTGATCCTGACTTTTGAGCCTGGCTGACATTTCAAAGCAGTCACTACAGCCATTGCTGGGCCAACGCACAGACACATGCTGCCAGGATCCTGGCCTATGACTGCTTGACATGTGATGTATGGTCATCCCCTTTTGGTGGAACTACGTACACACAACATATCACATGGACATACCTATGGATACAGACCTATGACACATTTGGAGGCTTCACAGTATGCACACTATTAACCTGCTACTTTGCATTACCTCTGTTTGTCGCAGCTGGTTGCGTTACCACAGCTTCTGCTTGCTGCTACTACTGTCAGTGCTGACAGCTTCAGGTTACAGAGTCACAGTGTCTGGTTTTTATTATTTTTTTTGCTCTCTCTCTCTCTCTCTCACTTCTCGCTCTCCCTCTGTCTGCTTACAGACAATGCAATGAATGTATTGCGTGTGGGGAGTGTTAGCACTGGATGCTTTTGTAGGTATCTGCATAGGTCCATGTGATGGCCTCTGCACCAATTGTAAGCCAGCATTTGCTAATTGCATACAGCCAGTTGTGTACTGATTGCAGTTCTCACTGTGATTTCAGGTCAGTGCTATAAAAGGGTATGTGGGATAGGCGTTGCCCTTTCAGATTGTGAGGGCGGTGACCATGCTGGTATGCTGTGGACAGTGTTCTGTGACTGTAAAGGTTAGTATCTCTCTCATGCTTCAGGCTGTGTTGTATATTCACAATTCTCCATTCCTCTCTCATGTTCCCTGTAGCAAGTGTGTATGCACATTGACTCCTACAACTATATATAGATATATATATATATATATATATATATATATATATATATATATATATATGTACATATGCATACATATATCTATGTAATTTAACTGACCTTATTATCTACAGGCTGCCAACTAGCATGGCTGTTCCTGTTCACACACTACTATTATGGAAATCCAGTAGTTTTGACATTTATTTTAAATGACATGCTTTGTGTACTACACATCCTATATTCCCTTTACATTCATCCCTACTTTTACATGTTATATTTATTTTAGCACAATGTTTTTGTATAAGAGTAATGGCTTAGTAATAGGTCATACAGACTAGTGTTTCCAAGGTCCTGGGTTCGGGACTGACAGTGGAATTCTATTTTTCTTTTGAACTGAGTACAGGACCTGTCAATCACAGTGACTAAGGCACTTTTAAGCAGTTGTAACCGGGCTAGCGCTGGTTTGCGCGGAACTTACGCATGCGCACTGGCGGTTAGCTCCGCGCACACCCGCTTACAACCGCTTAACGGTGCTTACTCTGGCGCACACCCGCGCTATTTTCTTTGAAAGAAAAGAAAATGGGGAGACAGGAAAGTGGTGAAAAAGGGGTCACAAAGAGGGTAAGACAGTAGGGAAACAAGCTTGGGATGTGCAGGAGGGATGTAGGTAAGGCCCATAGCTGCCCATTTCTTCATCAGCAACAGCTGTGCATATGTATGTAATTTGGTGTGACATTTGAAACCTTCCACCCCTGAGAGAGGTGTCAGGACAACAATAATACTTGTTGTACAGCCAATTGTAATTGATAGGTTCCATGTCCAGCGGACATGTGTGCAGAATGGGCAGCTATGTATGGGGCGTAATTTTTTGTGGGTACAGAGTGCCCTTTTTTTTTTTCAGGTGAGAGTGGTATGTCAGGTGAAGGAAGTCGGTACAGCTGGGGAGGTAGGTTGGGTAGGTAAACAGACAAGACAAACAAGACGCATACAGAGGAGGTGTATGACACGTGTGGGGGGGGTTACACAATTGACGGGGACGGAGGTTTGGATATCCAGAGCCCATGAGCCCACAGATGGCAACAGTGGAACTGATATCCCCACCCATAGGCAGTTGCCACTGTTCCTTCACTGCCCAGGACGGGGCTGTGCTGGGGGCTGTGTAGGCGGGGCAACAGGCATGCCCATTAGTTGTGCCACCCGTGCCTCGAGCTGGCGTAGGGGCTCAAGGACAGAGTCCCGAATCTCCCTACGCACCACAGTCCGGACGCTACGGAGGGTGAGTGGTGGATCTCCTCCGGCCACACTTGCAGAGGGGGGGCGAGCCCCATCCCCTGCAGTGCTTCCACCTGCAGGTGGCACAGGGCCACCGGAGGAGGGTCCGGACTCAGCACTAGTGCCAGGTGCACTCGCCAGCTGAGGTGGGAGAGGTGGGTCCGCTGGAACCCGCCTTCCCTGTCGTCCTATGTTTTGCATTATGTCATGACAGTTTGGGTTAGTGACATATAATACTATTCACAATTAGTTGTAACAGCATGCATTAGTATTCCTATTAACCAAACACCCAGATATTCACACCATTGAACAGCGTGCATAACACATGCATAATTTGAACAGAAATACACAGTCCAACAACATGCAGGGTTAATTGATGGCAACGGGCCATCAGGTATGGATGTATGAACAGGGCAGATGCATCAACGGACATGCAAATATATATGACCCAACAGGACAAACGTCCAGGGGTGTTAATTGTGATTGCACATACCATTTTCACGTGGAATGGGTTATATGTGGTTATAGGGTGGGGTAAAGAAAGTAATATTAACACCTTGAATAACAATACATATGCTGTACATTTCTAATAGCTACAGTTATATACACACTACTGTTCTAACTACAGTTTCCTATATGATAACTATTTCACCTTGCTGATAGGACTGTTACTGCAACATCAATATACATTTTAGTGTTCTTCATACACATTCATATCTAGCTTTGTTCAGCTACATCATCTTGCTACTTTTGCTTTATATAGCTGTAGACAAGTGTGGATGTTTGGTATATCAGACAATCATCCTATCTGCGTATTTCAGACTGAGAGCAACATATCCAGATTTTGGGATACACATTCCACATGCAGCAACACTTTGAACATATTTCGCTGTTTGGTTTTGAATCTCACATGCATTTCATTCTGTCTTGACTGCAGTATACTTTATTCAGGGGTTATTACTACTGTATTGCTGGATTCATGACACTTTCTCACACTCTCTCACTTGCTTTCATTTTACTATTCAGGATGGTACTTCTAGGCTTTATTGACATGTTTTAACAGTAGTTATTACAATCCTTTCCAGCAGTCTCACTTCTGTCATGTTTCAGTATTTCCACAGGGATATATTTCACACATGTGATTTCATCCTCTTCTGCAGCTATACTTTTCAGCCTGCTGCAGGTTGTGTACTATTTTCTTACAGGCAGGGCATTTTTATTTCAGAATATATGTCGGACAGTTTCATGTTTAGGTTACACTTACAGGCTGAAAACTCTTGTAATCAAGCAATACTTGCATACACTTTCACACTGTTACTTGCAGATTTTATTCCTTACTGACTACACTGCACTCTTTTGCTGACTGTCATACTTTTATATTTATTTACAGTTACTGGTAGTGGATTACTGACCTGCCTGGTGGCGCAACTGCACCAGCCTATCGCCATAGACTCTGCAGTTCGCAGAACGGACACCTGCAGCTGTAATATAAATGAAGTAATATTGGAATACACATCTCCATAATATCAGCTAGTTTAATTTTTTACATACATAATTAAATGTTACTTACTCAGTAGTGGGGCGTTGGGTGTTTGCCGGGCCTCCTGGATCCAAAGGTTCAGTTGGTCCTGCTTGCGTCTCTTCAGGTCCGCATGGTGGTGACGGACCTGCTCACCAGTCCTTGGAATCCCTGTGGCACTGGTGAGATCATGAGCCAACCGGTCCCACGCCTCAGCCCTGTATGCTCCCCAGAGGACCTGGCCCTGCATGAGTTGGGCCTCATGATTGTGGACTAGGAGCCAGGCCATGTACCTGGACCCCTCAACACCCCACCTCTGTGCTCGAAAGTGACTACCCTCTCCTACTCCTGACATTCTGCCTGCAGGTCTGTTCTACAATCGTTTATGCTGTGTATTCCCGCCTATGGGGCTTATATAGTCCGTTTTTCCCGCACATATCTGTGATTGGCCATTTTGGAATTGTATCAACTTCAGTAAACCTGCATTGTCATGCTATAGTTTGTATTCATTCCAATATATTAGCTATTATTGCATTTCTAGGTACTGCTGTCATGGCTTAGTGGTTCTGTACCTTGACTATGGTGTATAGTATCCTGGGTTCGAACCTGGCCACTGCTTTTTATTTTTCATGACTGTCTAGACATGCTGAGGGGTGTGTCTGTGTAAAGGCAATTTTGATACGGCTTGCTCAACATTGCCCGTCGGTTAGCTTGTTTGCGCGGTGCGCAGCTCCGCGCAAATGGGGTACACTGCTTTAAGCCTCATTTGGCTATCGGCACGCATATTACGCTCAGCTCAGTTAGGGGCACATAGATTTAGCGTGTTAAACCACTGCTCAGCTACGGGCACTCATTTTGCACCAGTTAAACCACTGCTCATCTACGGGCAGATGCACTCACCCTGTTAAACTGTAGCTCATCTATGGGCACATCTGGCATTTTTTTATTCTTTTGTTACCTCACATTTCTTCAATATGAATGGGCTATTTCATTACATTTTACATAAGTTGTGGTTTTATGTCTACATATTTGTCAGGGACTTGTTTCCTGCTTATTTTGCAAAAAAAAAAAATTGGTGTTGTGGGGGCTCGAACCATGAATGCCTGCTCTGCAGCCAGCATCTCTACCGCTACGCTATTGCTCCCTGGTTTATTTTGCATATTTAGTTCTTATATGCTTTCCCACTGACTGCTAACTGTAGCTGCTCTATGGGCACGTCCGCGCAAACGAGCGCACTCACGGTTAAACATCTTTACAATTTAAAAAAACACTTATAACATGTTCATTTATATTTATTTTATGTTCATAGTCTGTGGGGGCATGTGTTGTGTTCTGTTTATTCACATTTCCGTGGACTCTGTCGTGGGTGTTTCCTTTGGGTACTTTTCCTCTTCTGGGGGCGTGTCCGTTTACAGGGCTCGGCCTACGGACACGCCCCCTACTGTCTTACGCGGACCGTGTTGGCCTTCAGTGTTATTCAGCATGCTCTCATTAATATGCAGAGCATGCTGACATCACTCTGTTTAACTTTAGCCTCCGTGTATGAGTTATAACTCTTACACGGAGGCTTCGTGAATCCTGCCCAGTGAATAACCCATGAAAAGGTTGCCTCTTATTATTGTCCCAGTATATTTGTGAGATTAATGGCCAAACACTGGGAAAACATAAGGAATTGCAATTGTGAAGTGTATTAAGAAGGCAGAAGCAACAACAGCCAGCCTGGTATTTCAAAATAAAAATTCAGTTGTTTAGTTATGCCAAATGAATTTGAAAGGAAATGAGATTGACGGGACATCCAAAATGAAGAAATATGTTGATATATAAAAGTGGCTATATCCTTCTACACCATGAAGAGTACTTGTTTATGCTTTGTAATTTTTTTTGTGTAAAAATTCAGTATTGTTTTTGGAGTGTGAGTTTGTCTTTTGCATTTGAAACTTTTGTGTAGCTTTGAGGATTTTGGTTTCACTCTTATAATCTTCAGTTATTCAACCTTCAGTCGCATAATGGGGAACCTCCACCAGCCAGTGCCTATCTTTTGCAGGCCATCCCAGTGATATAAACCCAACTTGAGACATTTTTCTCAGAAAATGCTTTTATTTTTGGATGTCCTGGAGGCTGACCTCTAATGTGTTCAAACCAAACTTGCTTCCATATTACCATAGCTAAAAAACACAATGCCTTTCTTTACTCTGGTGGTCCCATTGATCACATGTTAGTGCCTTCCTCCTGTGCACTGCAGGTTCTAATCAAATTAGTTTCAAATGGCTCTGTTGACCATTAAGTGCATAAGGAATGCTGCCCGTGGATACACCAGTCAGTTGGGAAGACCAAGGGGGATGTATTTTATTTTGAATTATATTCAGAAGATCCACACCACAGAAACTCTGCTATAAGCTTGTGGAACTGGCTGCTTGAATTCACTGCTTATGAGCTAATACTGGGGCTGGCAGACTAAGATAGGGGAACCATAACTAAGAGGTACATGATCGTTTTAATCACTGTCATTCTTGCAAAAAGGTAAAAATATTTTTCCCAATGCTGTATACTGCTCTGTTGGTCCAAATACAAATCTGTAAGATTAAACTCACTGAATTCCATAAAGGAGAATCAGTGTTAATGATCTAAATATTTTGTTCTCTGTGAGTTGGTCTTAAAAAGGTTGCTTTCATTTATTACTTTTTTCACTTTAATAACCAAGTAAGTGGGCTGGTTATTAGACTCCATACAATGTTGATCTGGGCCCTATATGAAAACAGTTGAATACAGACACAGGGGCAAAAAATATTTGCAGTCTCATGAGAATGCAAAGGAAACTTAGACTGTATAAATTAAATATTAAGCAAGTCAACGGCAAGTAATGTCAGATAACAATGCACATTACACCATTTTAAAAGATAATATGCATAACAGAAAAGAACATATGCATTTATATACAAACTAGGAGGGTAACTGGTCCATAGAAATATAGCAAAGTATATTACGAAACAATTGGAAATGGAAATATGTCCAATGGAATGTTCCAGGGCTGGATTCCAAATGATAGTTACAGTTGTGCAGTAAACTGAAGGAAGACATCAACATATCAGCTGTGGATGCAATTCCGTAATGTACACTAAAACAAGACTACAAAATTATCTATTCATCATAGGATAATTGCAGACTGCACAAAACCATCTAATTCCAAAACACAATGGGTGCACCAAATGCAATTTAAATGCAATACAGTACTTTGCCAACAACTTTCTGAAAACAGTCACTGCAGGACATTAGCATATTCCACAAATTCCTATGGAATCCTGTGGAGTCTGCAAACCTACCTTTAAAAAAAAACATATGCAACTGGCATTTAATGTACTAGAGCAAGCCAGAGTATGGCAAGCCATAATAGAAGACAATCTGCAAAGGCATCTTAGAAGCCAGCCAGGCACAAAGCCAGGCTACAGTTAAGCCAGCTCTCTGAACTGGAAAAAATAGATAGATACAGATTCGACAAAGAGCTGGTGCAGGCTGTGTTTAGGACATATGCACCCCATATGTATGCTTGCAGTCTACGGGGTAACC
>NC_056731.1:1679564098-1679601598 GCF_019279795.1 Protopterus annectens | reverse complement strand
GTGTGTGTGTGTGTGTGTGTGTGTGTGTGTGTGTGTGTGTGTGTTGTGTTTGGAATCAGTAGGATATGGGAAAGTACACATGGGAACTACATGTCAGCATGTGGATACAAAATGGAAAATGATCCACAAAGGTGCAGTGAGTCCTGAGGGTTAGGGTATGTGCAGTACCATATTAAAATGCCATAAATATCACAGAAATGCATATAGAGGTATACCTGTGCTTGCTGGAATGGCACATGCAAGAAAAAGTGTAATATAGCAATGAATGCTTGATGACTAATTAACATGCTGTTAACCATGAAAATGTGTGCTATATGTCAACTAGCAAGAAATACAAACATAGAAGCGTGGAGATTGTCACAAAGAGCATTGCTGTTGTCAGTATCTGTACTAATGTATACTAATGATAAATATGTACTACATATCACAACTTGAAGCTAATCACCTAGATCACAGAAATGATAAAAAAAAAAACTGTGGTATCAGACATTTGAAAAACAACTTACAGATTGACTAATTAGTGGTCACCGCAGCAGTCATCATTGCAACAGGGTAACAATGCCATAGCAGGTGCACATTGGGTCAAGCATTAGTGTTACTATAAAATGTTCTAGCGTGTCCATGCTGATGGTTCACACTGCAGTCCTAGCTGCTCTTGCCACATCTGGAAACACTCGGCCCACGGTGTTGTACAGGGGAAATGGATGTGGTGACACTAGCATTTTTGGGATACAGTGTGGGTAGAGCAAGTTGTGTGATGTGTCTGTCTGGACATGACTGCTGGATTCACAGTTGAGTGACCAACAGCAGATGTGTGTGTACATTGCAGTACAGACATTGATGTCTGAGATCCACACATGATCTAATGAGAGGGCATCAGCTATAGCCATCTTTAGGCACCAGCAAACCCTGCGGTTGCTCGGTGGCCCCTTTCCTGTGGGGCCCCAATCACACAACCACAGCAAGTTATCTTATCTTGATATTTTGTAACATGTCTGTCGAACCAACAAAAGCTTATACAACAATCTTGTGTACTTAATAAACCAGCTGAGTAATCACTCTTATTTATATCTCCTTTAAAATTTAAAGATATCTCTGGTTATATTAACAGCGTCTTATCAAGAAACAGGCTTCACAATTTCATTTCACAGTTTTACCACTAACATAGTGCCCCTAGCTTAGTTAAACCCTACTGGGGGATGTTCTTTCCACTAAAACTAACAACATAGCCATCATTAGGTACTTGCAATACCTGTGGCTGAAGGGGGAGGGGGGGCTTAATCATCCTTGACTGTGGGAGGACCCACAAAAGCTATTGCTGGTTGGGGAAAAACGAAGAGGAAAAAATGTATTAACTTCCTTACTATGCTTTTTAACCTAAAAAGGGCTGTGATATGACCCTAACAGGATAAAGCTTATGATGAACATGAGCAAGGGAAGCACTAAAGAGATCAACAGCCCAGAGTGACTGATCTCAGTGCAAACCTTGGATTTTAAGAAGAGTTGATGCTTCCAATTTTCAGGGATGATTTTTATCTTTCTGGAAGTTTTATAAATACTGGCAGAATACCAGATACTATAACTCTCACCTTCTTTGCTGAAGAATTCGGCTAGTGCCATAAATAATAGCAGAATAAAGGCCCAAAATCAGAAACATGCCTTAAATATTACTCTAACTCAGTTAAAAAGTTAATAGAATAACACCTTTTGCATCAACATGCATTTTTTGGACAATAAGAACTATAAAACTCTGTATAGATTTATTGATTGTATGTAATACTGAATGATTTATCAGCAAATCAAACTTTCATGATGGGCAGAGCAAAATTATGAGCCAAGTGTGTGAAATCAGGGACAGTGACAGGTATGACTTACTCCTCAATGAGGCAAATACAAATGACTTAACTCTGCTTCTGTTTGATAATGCTAAACAGCAGTCACTGATCTGGTGTAACAGTACCAGTGATACACAATGTATTGTTATTTTCTGAAATAAGTACAAAATAGGTATTGTTATGGCTTGTGTGTCTCTAAAAGTATCACTGATTATATGTGCACACACCAAATAATGCCAGGACATATACATTATTCTTCTGGGTACCAGTAAAAAACGCAGATAAGTAATTGTATTTATTTATTTGACATTTGTTAACTGGGAAAGTCCGACTGGATCAAAAACCCATTTTCAGGGGAGGCCTAGGGAGAAAAGCTCCACAATAGCAAAACATCAAAAATATACAGAGCATTATATTTCATTTTCAAAGGTATGGCATAAAACATATCACAGAACATTCATACACTTAGATCTTCTAGAAGTTTAGTGGCTCCCACTCCCCAGACTGTATAAATGGATTCAAGGAGCTCCCTTAATCATCCTTGACTGTGCGGGGGCCCCACAAAAGCTGTTGTTGGTTGGAGAAAAATGTATTAATTGCCTGATTATACTCTTTATCCTGAACAGGGATATGATATGATATGATAAAGCTGATAATTACATCTGCTCTCATGTGTGTGTGTTTACAGAAAGCTGCTGTAGGTTATATGGGTGGGGGGGTGGGGGCTGGAGATTGTGTGGTTATTACTTCTTTAATTTTCATCACAGTCAAACTTTACAGGTGTGCACAGGAGGTCATTATAGTTTGTGTTTGGGTTGAAGACAGTGTGGTCATCGTTTTACTTTTCTCACATAGCTTGTGCAGGGGCAGTTTACTGTGTAGGAGCAACAAAATAGAATACATTACTGTAATCATTTTTTTCACTTTCCTACAATTACTTTAATCATAATTTCTGTTCAAACTGTCATTGATGAAAAGATTGTGTAAAAAGAAACTTTAAATTGCATTTCAGAGCATAAAGAAAATTATGACATTAAAAAAGCTGCAGAGTAATGCAAAATGTGAGAAAAGGAAGAAAAAAGTAATGTGCATGGTGTGGGGACCCCAAGATGGGAAGAAACATAGGGGAGGACTAGAGGGTGTCTGTGTGTGTGTGGAGGGAGGTGAGGGGGCCGAAACAGTAGGCCTAGGGCTTCATTTCACCTAAGTCCAGACCTGTAAATACAGCTGTTGTAATGTATCACTGTTGCAAGTAAATGCCAGCAACTGTAAATCTCCCTTTGTGAGATGGGCCAACATAGTGTGGTACACAGGCCTGTTGTAATGCAATAGTATTGTAGCTACAGGTCATTCTGTGTATACTACACCTAAAAGTTTGTAGTATGAACTAAAAGGTTGCTTAGAAGGGGTGGCAGTGATAAGGTGATACTTGGACAGGAAGTGCCTAGGGGCCCCCAAATTAACATTTGCTGGGGGCAGCCAAAATGCTATCACCAGCCCTGGCATCAGCCTCTCCCCACTGGAGGTAATCAGTTTAGTACAGTGAGGGCACATAACACCCATTCATACTATAACACTTCTCTAGCACTGCCGTAACAAGGCTTTCAACAGATATCACCCTGTCATGCTGTGCAGCCAATGCTGCCATGATATCTCTATGTCTGATCTCCTGACCTTCATGTAACACATGCAGCTGGCATGCTACATAATTGATCGGACGGCAACTACCCACAGGTCTGAGCCATGACATTACTGTGAACATTGCTTTGCCCCTGTAACAGTAGATGAATACGCTTAGACACTCATCCATGCACATCAGCTACTCTCCCACATGTAATCTAATGGACAGTATTGGTCCACTGTGGAGAAGAGCAGGTCACAGTCTTCATCATGTCCACCATTTGATGGCACATAAACAACAACATGTGAGTATAGTCCATCATCAGAAAGGCCTGCCACATTATCCTCCCTATTGGAGGCTACACCATGATCTATATGTCTGTCTTTTTCTCGGCCAAACAATGAATCCAATGCAGTTGCCCATTTGTTATTTGCTGTACTAGCAGAGTGAGGCACATCATATCCCGCATTAGGATCAGTGGATGGGCTACTAGAGGAGGCAGGTAGTGGACATACTGTGAAAAGAGACAGCTGATACATGTCATATACATTCACAAATGTCAAATGATACAGCATAGTGCCGAAATTCAGACTACTATATAACTATAATGCTAATGATGATATGGACTTATCAGGTCATCATGACTCTGGGTGGTTCAGGGACCATGATATGCCATGTCAGTTACATATCAATCACATATGACAGAAAATGTCACTCTGTCTCTCTCTCTTTCGGCTTTTCCCGGTTAGGGGTCACCCCAGCGGATCACCTTGTCTTCTCATGATTGGCAGTGAATTTTTATGGTGTCGAGTTGCCAGCCCGGTGCCCAGCCTTCCACGGAAGACACACACACACTCATGGACTCACACCTAGGGCCAATTTTAGCGTGTCCAATCCACTTGCAGCATGTCTGTGGGGGTGTGGGAGGAAACTGGAGCACCCAGAGGAAACCCACACGACCGCAGGGAGGATATGCAGACTCCGCACAGAAGACACCTCAGCTGAAGGTTGAACTGGAGAGCCTCTTGCTGTGAGGCGACAACACTAACTGCTGCACCACAGCGGCTGTCCATGACAGACAGGAAATGTGACTACAGCTACTAAAACCTACCTGATATCTCCTCCTTTGAGTCCACCAGTGGTGGTGATGGTTTAAATGACACTGTCATGAAAAAGGATGAATATACCCAACTCAGCAGTAAGCACATACAAGGCATCATGTTGCATTCCATCTGATGTATAACATACAATACATAAGATATACACATACCATGTGGACAATGGCGATGTTCTAATTACAGCTGAACAAGACCACATTAATCATGCTTGGCACATAACTAAGTATCAGTGGTGAAATGTAGCAACCATATAGACTGCATTACCAGGTATGCTGTCCCTGGTTAGGGAACATATTATCTAAAGTAAAGCAGAACCACTATTATAAAATGGCACACACACAGCAACATGAGACTATACTCCTCAGTCATAACAGGAGTCAGAGGCACACAACTATGAATCACACTAACAGGTTAGGGAGACACTTACATGAAATGTGTTTTGCTGCTGTCCCAATGTTGATTGTACTATGTAACTGAAAAACACAACAACACACATATTGCTAACAGTGTTATGTATGTACTGTGTTGGTAAAGTAACACACTATAACACTTTCATTGTGCCTCCACATCAGGTGTGCTGTCAAGCTCATGGTGTAGTTTTGCTGCTATAATACAAACATAACATTAAGATCAGAATTGTGAATTAATGTTCTTCAATGAGAATTTGGTCTGTGCTGCAGAGTTTGTGAATGATGAACATACCTGTACATCCTCAAACACCTGTTTCAGTACCTCTACTAGATATCTGAAGATCCCAGAAATTGTTTAAGTTTGGAAGCCAGGAACATAATTATCTCATCCAATGAGGCAATGTTGGCCTACCTCTAGTGACATTCCTTGCTGTCTTATAGTGGCGGAATCTATTGGCTGCACAGAGGATCATGACAGAGCAATGTCACCAGCAGGCCTCCCTGGATCTATACTGCAGATATACATTTTGTCATTATTCCATAATATAAACATTTACAATAGTGAAAGAGTTGTGATGTCTATTAGTTCAAGTGGGTAGATCTTCTTCTTTCAGCTTTTCCCAGTTAGGGGTTGGCACAGTGGTTCACCTGTCCACTCATGATTGGCAGTGGAATTTTACAGTGTTGAGTTGCCAGCCCAGCACCCAACCTTCCACAGAAGACACACACACACACCTAGGGCCAATTTAGAGTGTCCAATCCACCTACAGCATGTCTTTGAGATGTGGGAGAAAACCGGAGCACCCGGAGGAAACCCACACGACCAAAGGGAGGACATGCAGACTCCACACAGAAGGCACCCAAGCTGAGAATTGAACTAGAGAACCTTTTGCTGTGAGGTGGCAATGATAACTGCTACACTACCGTGGCCACCCAGTTCAAGTGGGTAGATAAAAGGGAAAAATAAATCTCATTTTTTATGACTGGTTTCAAATCTCATTGTAGCCTACTTTGCAGAAAATATTGGTAGTTATTCATTTATGACTGCAAATCACATATGGGAGATCTATACTTGTTTTGCAACTTAGACATTAGAGATGTTACACACATAGCATGGCTATGATATAGCGATGCCTACAGCAGTTAGGCCATGGATGGCAACACATATCTCAGTTATTCACATAGCATCTAGAAACATCAGACATTATACTTCTATTAATAATGATGGGCATTTGTCTTTTATAAAAAGATTTCAAGCCTGCATCAACTAAAGCATTGCTGGTGATTCCTTGTTGGGTGAGGAAAGTAAACCTATATATTTGTTTTGTCTGTGACTTGCTGCTGATAGAGTTGCTTTCTGTTTTACCTGCTGCATTTTGTTTTCTGTTGTAAGAAATCTTGTTGTCCTGGTGTTTTGTTCTATGTGAGAGATAAATACTTAAATTATCTAGGTGGCACATTTCACATGTTTTTTTGTTGGTTAAATTGTCTCTTAAGTGATACATAAATACACAGTGAATTTCTGGGCTTTTGCCTTTTCTAAAAGCAGTTCAAGTCTGCATAAACTAAAGCACTGCTGGTGATTCCCTGCTGGGTGAGAAAAATAAACCCATAATATTTCTGAGACTTTCTTAGAGAGTTGCTTTCAATTTTACCAGGTCTATTTTGTTTTCTGTTGTAAGAAATCTGTTTGGTCTGGTGTTTTTGTTCTATATGAGAAATAGATACTTAAATTATCTAGGCTACACATTTTAGGTTTTATCATTTTTTAAATTGTCTCTTGAGTGATACTTAAATACACAGTGAATTTCTGGGCCTTTGTCTTTACTATAAATATTTCAAGCCTGTATAAGCTAAAGAACTGCTTGTGAGGTCCTGCTAGTTTTCCTACCCTCTCTCCCATTTCTGGATCTGCTTTTTAAATCTGGATTTTAAGCAGCACACCACTAATGTAAACTGATCTTAGTAATCTTCTCCCTTTCTACTCTGCTGTTGATATTTTGAATTATTTATTTGCCTTTCCTTGAACTTATATTGAAAAAGTGCATTTTGCCTCATTATTGTCTGTTCGCAGTGGTGGTGCTGCGGTAGCATTGTCACCTCCCAGTAAGATGTTGTCTGGTTCGATTCTCAGTTAGACTGTTTTCTGTGTGGCGACATGGGTGTACCTTCGTTGAAGGTTGTGCATCAGGCCTGGCAAGCCGGTATGTAAAAATCAACTGCCAATCATTAGTGGACCGGAGTTCCGCTGTGGCGACCCCTAACTGGGAAAAGCCGAAAGGCACAAAAAAATTGTCTGTTCTATTGATTTACTTTCTCTGAATTCATTATCCAGCTAGCTGTTGGATAAAGCAGTGAATTTTTACACTAGCAAGCAGATGTTTTTACATCACGAGGTCAGTGGATTTTCCATCTAATGAACTGGGAGGTAGCCTGGTTTGTTTAGGTTAGAGAAACACTTGAGACTTCTGCATATAGTTTTATTGGCTGAATGGCTTATTAATCAGCTTATCTTGTTTTTAGTGCCTTTATAAATTCTGTACAATTAAATGGGTCTTGGCTCTCTTATACAAAACAAAGTACTTTTATTAAATAATCACACTTTTATAATCTGTTTAAAAGTACATTGCTGTATCCATATCTTTACATTTGTTTGTGGCAGCATTTCATATCTTTTAAGCTTGTTTGTGATAGCATTTCACTCCAAACACTATTTTACTATGCTTTTACATTAGGAGTAGTGGGATTATTCATCTAGTGGCAGTAGGCTTTTACCTGGTCTGAGCTGGAAAGCACACAAAAGGGTTCTAAGTAATTTTTGCACTTCCCTTATATACTGTGACTATAGTTTAGCAATTTCAAAAAAAAGTACTGTTTGCTGTTGCTTTAAGTAGTTAATTGCACTGTATTACATTGTTTCTGTTAGTTGTAGGGCTGTTGTAGGCAGTTTGGGTGGTCTTGTTACACTTGGACTCCAAACTAGATATTCTAAATTAAGAAGGTGGTTTTTTGCACCGTCATGGCAGAAATGTGTTGATCTTACCTATCTGAGTTGGGGATTACTGGTGGAAGGCTTACTGTGTGCTTTCCTGATTGGTAGTTAGCTTACAACTTGTTTCTCTTTGCTCATATATAAGCCTCACATTTGTCCGGTGCTGCTCTTCACTCAGAGGCAGGTAACAGTGCCCTGTACAGATGCAAAAGCTTGGAAGCTTATTTTTTTTCTCTAAACAGCTGTCAGTGAAACCCTTGTAAGCTTTTCCTTGTTCTAGGAGCAACTCAGTTGTGCACTGAGCAGCGTTGCCTTATTGATCAACCTTAGCCTTCACAAAGTATAGGACCCTCTTGTAGTTTTGGTACTACAAGCACAGTCCTGTCAAATTAACCCATTACCTTCCCTAACATACATTAACAGCTAGCTATCTTGGACAGGCAGTTTCCCATCAGTTCTCTGGCCAGTCTGATAGACATGGGAGTCCTGAGGCAATGTAGCAATTGTCTCTTGTATACTGATAACTGTTTACTCCTGAAACAAACAAATATTTTATGTGAGAGATGTAGTTACACTATGAAATTGTAGGCAAGATTCTCACATAAGGACAAATTGAATTTCAAACAAATTGTCAGCACACATACATCCCTTCCCACACTAAATAAGGACACAAGACATAAACCCACATATGTGGAAATACTTACTAGTAACACACAAAAAAATCATAGGTTTTCCAAATGGAAACCACTTACACAGATAACAATGCAAAAAGCAACCACAACACATAATAACACACACACACACACACACACACACACACACACACACACACACACACACACACACACACATACCAGTATCTCAACAAATAAGCCCATAAGGCATAACACCACAAAGTCTAACATATTGGTCAGAAGTGACTCCATTGTGAGACACATGGATGTTCCCCTCACCAGGCTGGATAAAGTGCAGGTTACAGTTAGCTGCTTGTCAGGTACCAGGATCCATCAAGTCACTCAACCACAAGTACCAGTATGACTCTTTCATAGTCAATGTGGAGGTGAATGACTTCAGATATACCTCACTGGACTATATGAACAGAGACATGACTGAGCTCTCAGATTATGTGCCACAGGCAGGTATAAGCCTAGCCTTAAGTATCATTCTCTGTTCTCCAAGGATGGTGACACAATACAAACAATAAATTATTGCCTTTAACAATTGGCTTGGCTTTTTATGTCAGTCTAATGGGATCAACTATCTGTCAGCCTGGGCAGGCATGGTTGATAGGCCACACTGGTATTCCAGAGATGGTTTGCACCTGTCCTCAAGTTTTTTGGATACTGGTAAAGGCATTAACCACACTATTGTGCCCTTTTTAGGCAGCACCAAAATAACCAACCTCTCAGCATAACAAAATCCTTTCTGGATAAACTCAAGGTGCTGCTGCTTAATGCTAGGAGTCTAAACAAGAAACTGCACTCCCTGGAAGCACTCCTTACTTTAGAAGATGCTGCTGTCTGTGTAGTCATTGAGAAATAGTTCAAAGATTAGGAAAGCACCCTGTCCATGCAGGGCTGCAACACCTTCCATATTTTCAGACCACACGTTGGGCATGAAATAACCAAAGGAAAAGGTGTGTCCATCTTCATTAAGGATAAGTACACCTCTACACTGGTCAAACAATATGAATCTCTTGAGCTACTCCATGTCCAATTAACTATAGGCAAGCTCCCTACCACATCATAGCTAGTTATATGTCCCCCATCATGAAACAGGAAAAGCATACACATATTGGATTTACTGGACTCACTTGCCATACAGCCCAACACCTTACTCATGGGTGATTTTTAATTATCCTACCATTGACTGGGAAACATACATGACCACAAACATGCTGGCTCAGAGGTTTTGGACTTTGTCAATGCAAATGTTCTGGAACATCTAGTCAGCACACCCATAAGAAGCTCAAATGTTCTGGACATAGTGCTCACAAACATGGGAGAGTATTGCACCCCCATGTGATGTCCTCCCTAATAAGATCAGACCATACATCAGTCTCATTTTAAGTAATTATAAAACCAGATACCCCATCAAGCTCAAAAATACTTAAGAATTTTTCAAAGACAAATTACTTTCTACTAAGTGATGGTATAAGTAGTTTAAAAGCCTGCTGAAATGCAGATAATAGGGACTCCTGTGCAGAGGTGTACACCAATGCCTTGTATAACCATTTAAGCAGTTGTATAGAATTGGCTGTACCTCACCAGATTAAAACCAGGTCTTGCCAAAAAAACAAGCCACCCTGTTGGGCCCCTAGTATAAACAAGCTATACAACAAGAGAAAGAAACTAATGTCCAAGAAAAAGAGGGAATTGGCTCAGCAGAGGAAGAAATCCCTCTCTAGCTTAAATGAGCAAGTTAGAGATCTTGTCAAGTTGTCCAAAGCTAATTACAAAGTAAAAATAGCCTCCCACCTCCCTATCTACGGATAATCAAAAGGCATTCTTTAACTATGTCTGAAATCTAAAAGATATTCACTGAACTGGTTGTAGATGGCACCACCTCTACTCAACTGGATGTAATAGCCAACTTGCTAGCAAACTTCACCCCCCTCCCAATCATCTCCCAGCCCATAACTTCCACAATTCCAAAGCCTTTTATCTCAACATAGTAGATCATCTTGTTGCTCTCCAAGGTAAAAAGCACAGCATCAATGGGACCAGACAACATCTCAGGCTGCCTTTTAAACAATATAAAATATGACCTAACAGAACCACTTGGACCCCTGTTTAACCATAGTCTGCAAACTGGCTATGTTCCAGTGAAACAGAGGAAAGCAACAGTAATCCCTCTGCACCGAGTGGGGCCATCAACTGCCTCTGGGAATTACAGGCCTATAAGCTGGATTAGCCTCGTGTGCAAGGCCATGGAAAAAATCATTATGGACCTCAGTAACAAGGACATAGATAATCTCCAAACTCTGGACTCAACCAGTTTGGATCCATTAAAGATAGATCATGCCTGGTAAACATGGTTGGCTTCTTCATGGAAATCACCAAGGCCCTGGATGAGGGAAAGACAATGAATACTGTCTGTCTTGAGCTAGCCAGGGCACTTGATACAATCTCCACTCAGATATTATAGAGAAATGCTCCCAACTGGGAATTAACCCCTACATTACCAGATGGGTAGCCAACTGTCTCACTGACAGGATACATACTGTCAAAGTAGGTGGCTTCACCTCTAGCAAAAGACCAGTTACCAGTGGTGTACCACAGGGTTCTGTGCTGGCCCCTTTACTACTTGTTATTTATTTCTCAGAAGTCCAGACAAACTTGAATGGCCCGGGGATGACCAAGTTTGCTGATGATTGCAAATTGGGAGCAATCATTGAGTCCCCCAATGATGCTGATATACTGCAGGAAGGGTTAACACAGACAAATGATTGGTGCCAAAGCCACAGATTAAAACTAAATGCAAAAAATGCATTATTATTCCCTTTGGGAATGCTGACATCCCTAATTGCATTATAGACAGCACCCTCCTAAGAGCAGATACAGTTGTATGTCATCTGGGTACTCCTGCTGAACTTTGACCATCAAGTATCCACAGTGGTAAGGAAATCCTTCTATGTGACACATCTTATAAGTAAAGGCATTGCATCTAAATCTAAGGATGTTATAATTCCATAAAACCCGACCCTCATCAGACCAATAGTGACTACAATGCTCCCTTTTGCATGTACCTCACCAGACACCTGCAACAATAGGAGAGACCACATAGGTTTCTCACAACGAATTACAGGGTATACAAAACAAGTCTTATGCAGACATACTGAAAGCCCTGTCACTGTATTCTGCCTCCTACAGGTTGCTAAGAAGTTGCCTGTACCTGGCTAACAGGGCAGTTTCTGACCCAGCCCAGTTGAAATGCTATGCATTCACAAATCAGACTGCATGAGGGTCTCTTGCTCCAGGGATCTTAACCTAGCCTCTGATATGAACAGGTCATGCTGGAGGGATAGATGCATCTCATAAAGACTGCCACTTCTGTGGAACAACCTTCCAATTCACTTGAAACAGATTCCCTCCTTGACACTCTTCAAATGGAACCTAGATCAGTGGATGGGTGACCACAAATTCACTACTGGGGTGGCACCAATGTCCCTCCTGGACAGAAGAAGTTGGTATTAACTACCATAGACCCTTACCTCTGTGAACTTCATTCACCTAACCATTAACATTTTGGGCAACTCAGGATAAATATGGCTAAGCATGTAAGGTCTCTAGGGCCATTAGCCTAGTAACCTTTTATGAACTTAAGAACCTGTGTGTGAATGCTGAGTAATATATGCATATGTTACCTCTACAATTTAAATTTCACAACAGTCTGTTATAATCCATTACTTCTTTTCATTCACTGCCCTCCTACCTACTTTACATTTGTAGATTTGAAACATACAGTTGGACACTACTCCTTTGATGGCTATTTATATGTTTCAAGTGATGACAAATGTTTTCTTGCAATGTGTTAGTTGTAAACCTGTTATATCTGAGAGGTATCACTATAAGGAATGAGATTTATTCAGGGATGATAGCATAGCATAATGGTTAAGTTGTTTACCTTCTAGACACAAGGTGCAGGGTTTGATTTTTCACATGGGATAATTGGCTAGGCTTAAAATGGCCCACAAGGGCAGTTAGGCTTGCATTAACTTATGGCATGTAGTCAAAAATGCATAGTTTTGGTGTTCCAATCCCACTGCAGGCATTACATACGTCATTGGCTTGAATATTGTTACACAGGTATGCCTGACTTCATGAAAATCTGGTATGAGTGGAAGTGCTTTTTTGTACTCAATTAGTAATTTATGTTATGGATGTAAACAGTTCACAATTCACAACACATTTTACATATATTATGTACACCGTGATGTTAAATATGTGTAGCAGCTTATGTACTGTATATAGAAGAACTTGTAATATACACATTCACATTCATGTTTGGCTAAAATATGTATCTACATGTCCATAAAAAAGAGACACACACACACACACACACACACACACACACACACACACACACACACACACACACACACACACAGACATTTACACCTACACATATAGGTTTATCTATTGGTCTGTATATATCCACTTATGTACACATATGTATTTATTAATTTGTCTTCATGAATATCTAAATACAGGAAGATTGAAACATTGAGATATCATTCATCATATAAATTTGTACACAATTTTATTGATTATGACATAACACCACAGTAAGTTAGCATACAACAGCTGTGTACATTTGTAGGTCTTTGTCCACATAATTAGGTATATATGTTGTTGTTGTCTTTTGGCTTTTCCCAGTTAGAGGTCACGACAGAGGAACTCCGGTCCGCTAATGATTGGCAGAAGATTTTCATGAACGCCGAGGTGCCAGCTCGACATTCAAACTTCAATGAAGGCACGCCCATTTACACATATCTTTCGAATGCCCACCTATCTGTACACTTATAAAATGTCAACTTATGGCACACTTTTTAGTATGTGCAATGTTTCACCAGTGTATCCATTGATATAGGTTGTTTGACTTCCATCAATTCATGTAATTACAGCAAAGATTATTTAGCTAGGCAAGTAGGGTTTTAGTATATAGTGTATGCATAGGTGAAAGTTGCAGGTTTCAATCTACCTTTCTTAGATTATTGAGAGTAAAATGTCAGTAACCCCACTCAAACAACTTAACCTAGACAAAACTGTCAAATACTTCAGCTCTACCTTTTTAGATATCTATTCTTTCCCCTCTATCTAAAATACTACAGAGATGTATTCATTCTCAAATAATGGACAACTTACATACTCACAGTCTCCTGTCCAACACTCAACATGGCTTCTGCCCCTTCCACAGCACTACCATTGCTCCAATGTCTTTCACCAATGCAATGAATCACCACAAAAGTAATGCTAAATTTACATCTGCTATATTTCTAGACTTCTCTAAGGCCTTTGACATGATCTGACATAGCAAACTCATTAATGTTCTTTCTGATCTAAATCTCAGCAAATCCGCCATTGCTTGGTTCCAAAGCTATTTTGACAGTTAGCACCTAATAGTACAATGGCAGCAAGACCTCTCTGCTCTTCTTCCAGTCACTCTAACAGTTCCCCAAGGCACTATATTGTGACCCCTAAAGTTTTTTCTTTTTACAATCTCCATTCTTTTACCCCACACACTTCTGTCATACAATATGCAGACAACGCAATACTAATATGTGCCACTTCCTCCTTACAAGAACTACACACACTAAGTCAAGAATCTTTTCTTTCTATTGAAGCATGGCTTACCAAGTCCCAACTAGTTCAAAGTCCAAACAAAATTGAACTTCTGCTTTTACTGCCTACAAGATTGGTAGCTCCTAACCCCTCATTCATTATCTTGTCCAGCAACAATATCACTATCTCCCCTGTAACTCACAACAAACTATTAGGTGTACAGATTGACAGTAATATGAAATTTGATATTCACATCTCCCAGACCATACAGAAAATATGCAAAAACTAGGTGTTCTCTATATAAATAAGCATTACCCATACTAAAAACACCAAGTCCACCATTGCATGCACACATCTCCTTTCAACACTCCTTTATGCCTCTCCAGTTCCCTAGAAAGGCTGAATTAGCCAAACTCAACTCCTGCTACAACAAAATAGCTAGGTTTCCCACTGACTCTCCTTATAGGTCACACCACTGTACAGCTCTAAAACAACTTGAATGGCTGGAACTCCCTCACATCCTTTTATAGAATCAACTCACCTTATGCGCTAAAATCCTGCATCGACCCCAAAAAACTCCTGCACTCCAAAATCTACTACACCCTTCCCCAGCAATACAACTCTCTCGCATGTATTCTGCTGAGCTATCTTTCTGTATATATATATATATATATATATATATATATATATATATATATATATATATATATATATATATAATGTTACCTTATCTGAGTGTAAGTGTGTATCGTCTTTATGTATCTTATACTGAATGTACCTGGTGTCCTCAATATTTACTTTTTTAAGTTTATAATATGCATTTATCTATATTTTACTTTATTTAGTTCTGTTAAGTGGAGTTTTTCTCCCTGGGCCTCTGCTGAAAAAAGACATATGTCCAGTTGGACTTTCTCAGTAAACAAATGTAAAATATATAAATAAATGACCGAATATGCAAAATGTGATATTGTATTGTATGATACTGTTTGCTAACATGTAATAATAACTACATTTTTGCTGTTCTTTTGTTGTACGAGAGTCATTATGTACTGAACTAAAACAATCTTTCTGTTACTGAAATACATCATCTTTTTCTGTCTGCAGCTGCTGAAGTTTGGGCCAGGAATATAGCCTTGTGCATAGAGTGTATGAGTAGGCCTGAGGAGCAGAGGAGGGAGGGAGGTATGTGTTATTACTTTCCACCTTATGTCTCCAGAAATAGTATCAACATATTTCAATCTTCAGTCTTAGATGCCTAGTCCTGTGACATTCAGGCATCTTAATGTTATGTCAGACTTCTCGTAATGCATCTGTGAGGTATGTGTAATATGTAGTGATTTACTGAAAATAACATTAATGCGTACATAGTTTTACATGGAAGATTGCATTTTATGTTGTAAACAGGTTGCTGTTTATTACACTGAGGTTATGTGCTGTTTGTTGACATAATGTAAATGAAACACATCTGTGTTCAGTTGGTATACTGATGTTGACTCAAGTGTTTTACATGCAAGTTGTTTTATTCTTACTGTTTTTTGCACAGTACTTATTTGCAAGTTTAATTGTTTGCTAGTGTTTCCTAGTGAATAATATGTTGTGTAGCTGGCCTGCTGTATAACTGAATGTGTGTTTGCTGACTCAGCAGTCTTATGTTGTTGACAAACGTTACTGGCATGTACTGCTTGAGTTCCACTACTTTTGTGATGCTGTAGAACTGCAGTGTAATACATCACCTTACACATGATTTCCTGTTACTGGTGTGCCACAAGCCAGTCCTAACTTTATTGGATGTCTTCAATGTTATATAGTATATTCATGATAATTTGTAGGCAGTCACAGTGATACATTTTTGAGGGACAGTTATGTATATGCATCATATACATAATTTGTATTACATGCTGTTGTGCTAGTTACTGCAGTCAGTTGTTTGAAAGCTTTAAATTTCCATTGTGATTATATAATGTTGTGAACTCACTCATTAACCATGTTGCATTGCTGATCTAATTTGCATGTACATATTATGTGTACCATTGATTGTCAATTTTACAATATATATTTTTAATACACATATTTAACCATAGTATGTCAACATGAAATGTTAATTGCACATAATAATGAGTTATAGTAAAAATTTAAATGTCATATTGACACCTTAAAATAAATTTGTGTGACATGAGTAACAAATACTGCCTATATTCAGCAAAGGTTGCTCTCAAATTCTGTGATTTATATAGTGTTCAGCACAAGCTTATTTTGCAACATGCATACATCAAGAGCTAAGTATTCAATAGGCTGCTGTGAGGGTTGCTGTTACCGTAACTGGACCAAGATGTTGGTGATTAGTTGCATGACAAATTATAGTTGTCTTGGAACTTACTGATGTATATGTCTGTATTCTGCAAATGTGTGTTTTACATGCATATTGAAGACTGATACATCATTAAATGTATGTCTAACAGATGGAGTGTTATATGCCATGTAATGCACTGGAGTAACTTAACAAAAACGCATGATGTGCACACTGAGCCATTTATGGCCTTCTTCCTATACCAACAATATTTGAATGTTGCTTGATCATGACATTGCACTTGTTATTATTACAGCTTTGTATATTTTGTTATACAATGTGCAAATAAACCTTATGGGCCAGATCTGGTGACCATTATGGTGGCACAATGAATGTACTGTATAGTGATGTAACTTGGGCAAACATTACACATGTCCTGTTTCATAAGTTTAAATGCTGTTAATTGTATATCATATAATCTCTTTACAGTTATGCTGGTGCACATCTGACATTACAGTAATACATAGTTGTTCAGATGTTATGTGACACATATCCATACATACTGTGAAACAGAAGATACGTGGCACTGTAGGATGACCTGCCATTTGTATTACAACCACATACATATTGTGAGAGCAATCACCCTTCCAGGTCATCCATATTGTGCATTGCACAATCTGTATTTTTTATACAATACATGGGCATATAACTACTGACATGCTTTATAACAGACTTGTCATAGCAGCACATTGTACAGGGTCATACAATGTAAATGATATCTGCTTATATACATATGTAATGAATATGTATTTTTAACTGGTGTATGCATTTATGTGCATGTCTTATCAATGATTGTGCTTTATTTCAGACATGTTTGAAATATGATTGTGAATTACGTTGCACACCATTTTGTAATTTAGTATGGACTGGATGTTTGCTGATATCAAATAAGGTGTTATAATTGTATAAGGTTAGATAGTGGTGTAACATCACATACTTAACAGTTGCAACATGTAGATTTGTAATTTTGTATAAATTTGCATTTGTTCACCATTTTTAGGTTACTACCTATTACGTACATATAATTTTGTTCCTGTGTTGAAATGTGATAGAGCATGGGACCTGTGCCTTCTCACCAATCAGGCAACAACAATGACCCAACAGACCACTGCCAGCCAAGTCAGACTCCAAGGACCAGGATGGTGACCATGACAGGAATGATGACAATGATGATGACAACAAGCCAGGACCTGCATGTGCCATTGTTCTGGCAGCACAGCATTGAATACATCCACCACCATGCCATACTGATGACTTCCAGGACAGAGCTGTGACTCGGTGACAGACTCATATGAGGGACCTGATTGCTAAATTCTTTCGGAAGATAATCTGGCCATGCACAAATCCTTCTGAAATACCATTAGAGAGATCTTTTGTGATATTCGACTCCATCAGGGTGGTCCCTCAGGAATATAAGTACTACCTGTGTAATCCACTTATATAATGCTGCCACCGTGATGTTCTCTATATTTAAATTTTTATGGCCTAGATACAATTCTGTGCACATCCCATATTGTTTTAATGATTTCTGGACATGCATCATAATGAACACTGCACATATGAGGTAATATATGGCTGTCTCTTGCTGCTGCAGTATTGTACATATTAGCAAATGACACATGCATTACCATTATTATTTAAATGATCATCAACATGCCATCATTACTGCATACATTGCTCCATATGGACAGGAGTGCTAGTCCTTCAGTTTGTATGTGTGTGTACTCCTATGCATGCAATGCAGCTTAATATTGTTATGTGAGATATTCTCTGGCTTTGTATGTGACGGATATGACTGTTGCAGTTAAGGTAATGGGAGTGGGGTATGATTGTTCTACTGGTTTTGTTTCTGTATATACTTAGAAGGGATGACAGCAACTGACAAGCAACATTATTCCCATTCTTCTCACATAACACTGAGGTCAGTCAAGTGTGTTTACTTGCACATTATCCATATGTTTATATTGCACTCATCTGTGTATTAATTTTTCTTGTCTTATGTCTGCTCAACAACATGGCATGTCCTTGATATTGTACCTTATGTAACATTGCTGGGTCATGGTGTCCCACTGACATAATCACTTTGCATGTGTCATGTTGTGACATGTACATATGGACATGTATCCTTCACATACTGCATTAACATGCACTGATTCCTTATTGAATATATAGATGCATTGCTTTGTTTAGCATCATTCATGACACCCTTTTCTTGACTGTATCTTGCTTATGGCTCTAGCCATTTTTATTTGATCATAGCTTATATTAGTTTATTATATTATATTAGCATACGTGGGTTAGTATACATGTCCAGGTGTATGCATTTATAATACATATGCACTGATTTACATGGATGTGCATGAGTATGGCATAATGTGATTGACACACAGCTGCCCTTGTAATATGTAACTGATTACATGCACTTATTCCATTTTGTTGTGCTATACCTGTGTACACATGATTACCCTTTGATCAGTCCTTCACATGTACTGTGATATTTATATCAATAACTGTGACTGTGCCACCTGTTGTATTATGCTTGCATGGTGGTATATATGGGTATATGATGTTCAAACCTACTTTTGCTGTGTACTAATGTCATTTGCTGTTTAACTACTGCACATTACTGTGCTGTTTGTGTTATTTGTATACACACATATTTATAGCCATCTCCAATAGATTAAGCACGTGGTAGACATTGGCTGTTTGCTTCAATGCACTTTGTGAGGACTTGCAGTTCATCTTGTGCTGTGGACACATGCATGGGCACTGTGTCTCCTTAGCTATGGTTGAATTGCTTTATTCTGTGCCTACTTTTTCTTCTTGGCATTTACTCACTGATGTGGGCCTATGTCGTCCATCTCCCTTCACCATATAGCTTTGGAAGCTGTAATTATTATTTTATTACTAGACTTTCAGTTACAAGATACTGTTGCTTCAATGGACTATAGGTCATATAAATGTTTTAAGGGGTTGGATATGGAAGAATGGATGCATATTATTAACAAGCTAGTAGTGCACTTTTAATTTTAAAAATAGGTCACTGCAGTGATTTTTGGGAGGGTGGCCTAAAATGATTTTGCTGATTCATGATACATTTGTTTGAGTCTGGCTCAAAGACAGATTACCATGTTTATGTAAACAATGCACCCGTGGAAGAGTTCAGAGTAAATAAGGGAGATGATAATTTTGGCTCTAGAAAAAAAAAGGTAATTTGTATAACTGTTAGCTGAATGCAAACTTAAATATAACAATGTCTAAGTTATGCTGTATTTAAAAACTGAAGAATAAGTTCTGTCCTGCTATTGTTCTAACAATCCTGGTGCTAAAAGTCTGTTCTTTGATTCTTGTTTTTATATTTAATGATTACAATTGCAAGTTAATTGTACTGAAATGACTGTAGTGCTAAGCTACATAGCACAGCTTAGCTTACCAGGGTGCCAAATAGCTTAGCCTAGATATTTATGCTGGAAACTTTCATTCCTGTTATTTGCAAATGTAAGAGTGCTGTAGTTGCAGTCATGTAATGGGTGTAGCAGTTGCTTAGTTTTGGCAGTGACCGGTTGGTCCTTGACCATAGTTTTAACTACTAAAATGTAAACTGGACAATGTTATAATACTGATATTATTACTCTGGCTGAGTTATTGTTACTTAACTGTGTTAGAGCATGAGAGTACTTTGTTTGTACTAAGCCAATATGGTTTGCTTTAACTACTGAAATGTAAACTGTGCACTTTTTTTTGTTTTTTTTCTAGCAGTGCTGGAGTGTGATTACATCGGTTTTAAGCTGGCTCAGCTTGACTATATGAAAGGAATGGATGCTGGGCAAATCAGTGGACGTCTGTGGGACCAATTACCATGTAAAACCATTGATACTAGACAGTATTGCATATTGACATTTGTGTGACTTGATCTGTGGCACAGAGGAGTGCTGACATATCAACAAGGGTATGAATGGACCTCTGTGGGACTGTCTATCATAGAGTAGAGGTCTGTCACAGTACTGCAGTGTATCCCAGCTCTGACAACTGCCATGCAACCTTGTTGCAAATAAGCACTGTATGCAAAAAGGCAGTTTTTGTGATGTGCACAAGGAATTGCACACTGCCAAAAAGCTAGTATTCATAGAAGGAACATGTGCTATGATCTGCAGTGCAGCTGCATGATCTATATCTTTTATATGGGAAGAGGGAAGGCATACATTTATGTGCACCACAGTGCAATGGCATGATCTATACCTTTTACCTGCATGTGAAAAATGTTTACAGAAACCTTAATCTGTTTATAGAAGTATCTGCAAGAAGAAAACAAACTTGGTTTAATAAAGAATCTTAGCAGTAGAGGGGTTATTCTTGTTATGGACCTGGAGAAGGCATGCAACCATGCATCCTGAAATATGTTAAAGAAAATACTACAACAGAACTGGGTTCTTAGTTCAGTGGTGTGTGCTATTGGGGGTCATTATTTTAGGAATGACAGTTATATCTGCAATCTCTTTGTTAACTCTGTTACATTTAGTGCAGGTATACAACTCCTTCAGTTATGCATCTTGTTTTATTTCCAAGGTATATCCAAGCTGCAGAGAATATTCATGATGGTGTCATGAGGGTTGTACTTTTGTTGTTTTCAGATGATATTGTCTTCATGGTCTTAAGTTACTGTTATCTGTGAAATGTACTATATTAGTTTACTTCTCAAGTGTTAAGTGGTTGGAAAGAAAATATTTGTAGGTATCTGTGTGAGTGTTTGTGTGTGTGTGTATGTGTGTGTGTGTGTGTGTGTGTGTGTGTGTGTGTGTGTGTGTGTGTGTGTGTGTGTGTATGTGTGTGTGTGTGTGCGCGTATCTGTCTTTCTGCCTGAATTTGTGTCTTTGTGTGTGTTTGTGTGTGTGTGTGTTTGTTTGTGTTTGTGGGTGTCTGTTTGAATCTGTGTTTGTGTCTTTCTTTGTGTGTGTGTGGGTGTTGGCGTGTGTTTGAGAGTATGTGCATGCACGTTTGTGTGTTGGAGTGATAGCTACCTGATAAGGAGGAGGTTAAGTAACTTAGAGTCTTGTTGACAAATGATTATAGATGGGAATGGCATGTTAACATGCGGTTGGAGGCAGCAGTACACTACACAGTATTATGTTGGAATGCAGTTGTGAAAAGGCATCTGATTCATAGTACAAATGTCACAATTTAACAGACAGTCCATGTCTTACCCTCAGCTATGGCCCTAACTTTAGGTAGTGACCAAAAAGAACAGATTTCAGTTGCAAGTGGTTAAATGAGGTGCCTTTTCAGGCACATATTCGATGACAGACTAAGGTGTTCAGTGATATATGAGCTGCCTTTTGAGTAATAGCATTGTTCTTCTGTGTCGAGCGAAGTTTGTTGACATGACATTGACAAGTGGTGAAGATGACTATTGTGGGTCTCCTGTGGAGGTTGTAAAGGACATTGTCCAAGGGTGCAGGACAAACCCATCACATGCTGGAGAGATTATATTTCTCAACTTGCTTATCAATGTCTATAGTTCTTATAGGATGAGCTGGGACTGTTTGTTTTAAATTTTATCATATTAACTGAGTAAATTGGCTGCTCACTAGACCATTTTTCATTTATGACTCAGGCCACAAGGGTAAGGGCAAATGTACTCTGAACAATTTATTAATCAATCAACCAATGTGTTCTGGGTGAAATTAAACAGGTAACTGAGTCTCTCAAAAACAGCAGATCAAAGGAGGGGATAGCCCTGGAGTACACAGCTCATGGAACAGTAACATCACTAGTAAAACACACACCCACACACACACACACACACACACACACACACACACACACACACACACACACACACACACACACACACACACACACAAAATGGCACATACAAAATTGTAACACACACAGGCATTGATGCTGTGCCTATCTCAAGTACTACCAGACAGGGAGGGCAAAACAGATCTCTGTTATGCTGTACATTATGGTTCTGCTGTACCTAGCTGCCCTTTCAGAAAGCAGACTACATATACACACACACAAAGACATACAGACCCATGGACAAAGATGCGCACACACATACACATACATGGTTCTCCATTACTTACACACTCTGCATCAACAGATCACATTACACAGTGTTTATCCACTAAACACAGACACCAACATGCAAAAACTCACAATAAGCATTCATACACAGATTCTTACAGACCCAGGCATATGCTGTCCCTTTAGTCTCACACTCATGAATAGACATAAACTTGAAATCACTCCAGAACACATGAACTGTGCTACTTGTGTAGAGTAGACCCACAGTTTACTGCACTGTTGAATTCTACTTAGCATTCCCACTGTGATAGCACTTGGGGTAGATACAGCATCTGTTTATGTTATATGTGTGTAGGTGTCATGCAAGTTTGTATGTGTGTGCGTTTATGTGGGTGTGCATATCCATGTGTGTGTGTGCATGTCTGTTCATGTGTGTGCACATGTGTGTCTGTCCAGGTGTGTGTGTGTGTGTGTGTGTGTGTGTGTGTGTGTGTCTGTGTGTCTGTTCATGTGTGTGCATGTGTGTGCCTGTCCAGGTGTGTGTGTGTGTGTGTGTGTGTGTGTGTGTGTGTGTGTGTGTGTGTGTGTGTGTGTGTGTGTCTGTGTGCCTGTGTGTCTGTATGTGTATAGGGATTTGCGCTTATGTGTGGTATGATAAAACATATGCTACTGCTCCAGTGGAACAGTTCATAGTCATGCATGTTACCACTTAATCAGCTGTTGCAGTTGTGAGAATGTGCATCACTATGAATCAGTAAATTGTGGAACAGAGCAATTCAGCTTTTCTGTGCAGTGAGAATTGCTCTGCTGTACCTTTATCAAAGAGTAAATGGAAAAAACAAAGCAAAGCAAAACAAAGGCAAAAAAGACAAAGACAACACATTAGTAATGCATGCTACACTTTATTAAAATAGTACAGTATAACGAATGATACACTATACTTACCATTACACCTTGAGAGCCAGCATCTCCTATTTTGACATACCATCTGGTTTGTCTATATCTCCTGGACCACTGGAAAACATAAAACATATTGCAAAGAGCACAGTCAATTCATAATAACAAGACAATTACAACTACAGGTTCTAGGCCTAATGTTCTGTGTCAAATAATGAACATAATGTTTACTGTAATAAGGTGGCTCCCTCTACATAAGTACCTATTCCCACTGGCAGAGAAGGTCAAGCTTGTGTGCTCATAAGTCACTATATTTGTACCTGCTCTACAAGCCGGAGAGTTGATGATGCCAATGGCTTCAATCAGTGTAGTAGTAATCTGTTACAAGACCTCTGTTTTATGAAGGAGATTTTTATAGTCTCCCATCAGTTGCTCTGTATGGTCCATGTACTGCAGGTGATGGTAGATCTTACACTCTGTGCTACAGTATCCAGGAGACTTGTCATTTTAAGTGCCTTAAGTGGCTATACCCAGTCTCTAGGTCTAAATCAGGAAAACAAAAATGTAGCTAGGTATGCATGGTAACAAAATATTGGGTACCATATTACGAACACGTTGATGAGCAGCATAGTAGTGCAATTCATATTAATAAAAGAATTAAGCAATAATCCATGCCTGGGTGTGGGTAATGCTGGATTTACCCACAGTTGGTGTGGTTTGGTCATGAGATCGAAGCCAGAGTGACCAAACAAAGACAACTGTGGGTAAATACAGGATTACCCACACCCAGAAGTGGGTTATTGCTATTACACAATGACATTATTTAAGAAAAAAATACTTACTTTTCTTAAATAATGTCCTTCTATGATGGCGCCGTGCTATCCTTCCACCACTGGACAGCTCTGCTTTGCCATTGCTGATGTACTATGCATGGGTTTGGAACTTGCGTTCCCATGCATACCCAGTATATCAGTGCTTGGGAAAGTAAGCAACGGAGAAAAGAAGATCTCCGTTGCTATACTTTTTTTTTTTTTTTTTTTTTTTTTAAACCCTTAAAATTAAAGAAGATATCAATGGAAAAAAGTCCAGATGACTGGACCTTTTTCTGTTGTATATTCTCAACGGGCACGCTAGTTGGGCTGGCCAATCAGCGTGCTCATTTTACGATGTTACCGACCAGTCATTGTATAATAATTCTTTTATCACACATGTATGAAATAAGTTTATTTGATAAACTGTGCATATTGCCTCTACAAAAACATTGTCTTCAAAAAATCATCTTCCTTCAAAACTTGTCACCACTAGATATAATTCTTGAAAAGCAGACCAACCGAGCCTTGAAAACATTCTTTTTCTTCATGAAAAGTAGTGTACTATTAAAGTGCAAGCATGAATTTCTAAAAGTGAGCCTCCTAAAAATGTTAGAATCAAACCTATTAATTTCTACATTTTTTTGATATAGTGAAATCCAAAAACATAATACTATGGATAGAATAATTTTAAGTAAACTTTAAAAAATTAGTGGTGCTTTCCAAGTAATTAAAAAAAATTACATGCAAAACTTCACCTATCCATAAAAATTAAAATACCATCCAAATAGAAAAATAAGAGTATTAAAAGACAAGATTCAACAGCAAACAAAAATACAGGCACAAAACCTGAGATAAACACAAAACCAAAATAAAACACAAATGAGCCCGAACCAATTAAGAAACCACATGAGATAAGGTGAGGGAACACCAATAAAAAATACATTTATTGAGTGCTTTCATCTGTAACAAATTACTTCTTTAGAATGATACCATGCAATATCCAAGAATTTTTAAAAATTTCCTCCCCATATCACATTATTAAAATAACCAATGAAAAACACTTGAAAAATTAAAGGGATACACAGTAACTCAGCAAGCAAACTACTAGTTAAAGGGCAAACGCATCTGAAAACAATACACAAATACAATCCTGCCCTGAAAAATATATGCAGTAAAGAAATCCAAATGTAGGGAAAAGGAAATAAGAATGCAATTTCAAAACACTGGTGATTGAGAGAAAAACATTTAAATCAGGGGAATAATATGCATTAGGTTTAATTTGCCATATGAGCACCCTGAACTCAAGTTGCTCTGACCAAGGTCCTCCCCAGGGATTTTTTTACCTTGTCTAGCCCATAAAACAAAAACTGATGATTAAAAACTTATGAATATGTTTGTACAGGATGTTATGTTTGTACGCTTGATGTCATGCATATGCTCATAAATACGTTACTTAAATTTCCTCTCTGTATTCCACACATAAGAACAAAAGCAAGACTGACAAATAGCTACATAAATGAGACCAGAGCAATACCAGGTACAATAAAAATGAGTTTTTACAAATTTCTTATACTGACACTTGTTGCCTCCAAGATAAATTTACATGGGGGCAAAACCCACACCTAAATGTACACTTCTTCCTACATGTTGAGTGGGACAAATTATCAGAAAAGTCCAAAAGATTCTTAATATTTTTACCTATTTTTAAACACTTAAAATTAAATATAAGCGTTTATTGAGTGGAGAACTTGGTTTTTGTTACTTTTTGTTGCGGAAGTTCGAGGATTTTTCATAAGTTTGTCTAAAAACAATAAGAGGTTTGCCCCGCCCAGTTTTTCCAAAGTTTGCTCAAAGCAGGAGAACACTGTCCAGTATTTTGTAATATGTCAACAATTGGCTAAGCTTCTGGTGTCATTCTAAGGGGATGCAGTATCTGTCTGACTTGGATGACATGATCGACAAACCACAATGCTTTGCCAGTGATGGCCTGCACCTGTCGCCTTTGGGATTCCGGATACTGGCTAAGGCTCTAGCCACCCCTATAGTGCCTTTTTTAGGCAAGGTTCAAATGACAAATTCACCACCGTAACAGGTACAAGCAAGAATAATCTGAGGGTATTGCTACTCAATACTAGAAGTCTAAACCTCAAAATTCACTCACTCGAGGCACTCCTTAAAATGGAGAACATCGACATCTGTGCAGTGACAGAGACCTGGTTCAAGGCTACAGAGAGTACCCCTGCATTACCGGGCTATAATTCATACCACACCTTTCGACCTCCTAACCTGGACTGAAACACTAAAGGTGGAAGCGTGTCCATATTCATTAAGGATATCCACACTTCCAGGCTAGTTGCTCAGCATAATGCATCAGAGATTATCCAAGTGCAACTAGCTCTGGGCAAGACCGCAATCCAAATTGTAGCTTGCTACAGATCCCCCACCATGCCCCAGGATTCCCACTCCTAATTTCTTGATACACTGGAAAATATTACGGTACAACCTAACACCCTAATAATGGGCGATTTCAACTACCCCATCATTAACTGGGAAAACTACTCATGTACCAACTCTTGTGCTCAACGTTTTCTGGAATTCATAAATTCCAGTGCCTTGGATCAACTTATCCACACCCCCACCAGGGGCAGCAATATCCTAGACCTGATTATTACCAACATGGGCAACCACTGCTCCACATCAGAGGTCAATTCCTCGTTGGTCAGATCCGACCACAAGCTAATCACCTTAGACATCCACATCCCTCCCCCACCCCCATTAGGGAAACCACAGTAAAAAATTTCTCCAAAGCCAACTTCACGCTTCTTAAAACAGAAGTGGCAAACTTCACGACACCCATGCTGACAGACAATAGAGGTATGACTGCTGAATCCTACACAAATGCATTTTATAAGCACTTACACGAGTGCATGGATCGTGCAATCCCTAACAGAACCTAAAGCTATCCTTCAAAAAAAGGAAGCCAATCTGGTGGTCCCCTGCCATAAACAAACTCTACAACTGAAGAAAGAAACTGTTGCAAAAAAGAGTAAAAATCCCATGAATGGAGAAACTCCCTGGTCAGCCTCAGTAAGAAGCTGAGATCCCTCATAAAATCTTCCAAAGCTAGTTATGAAAACAAAATCGCCACTGACTCTAAAGACAACCACAAAGCAATCTATAGCTATGTCAAGAATCTCAATGGCAACACTCAGATATGCTCTGAGTTACAGCGCAATGGCACTAAATATACAGAACCAACTTATATTGCCAACATCCTGGCAGATAGGTTCAGTGCTAACTTTACCCCCCTGTCATCCCCTAAAGGGCCCATCTCTGTACCAGAAGAATGCAAAGTTCCTGTAATCACGGCTGCACAGGTAAAAAA
Organism: Protopterus annectens; assembly: GCF_019279795.1. Taxonomy (NCBI): domain Eukaryota; kingdom Metazoa; phylum Chordata; order Ceratodontiformes; family Protopteridae; genus Protopterus; species Protopterus annectens. Next base: position 1,679,573,867 of record NC_056731.1, on the reverse strand, counting down.
CACACTCTCCAAATCCAAGAACACAGCATCCATGGGACCTGACAACATCCCAGGCTGTGTTCTACATGAACTACAGAATGAACTGGCACCCCACCTAAGTACCATGTTCAATCATAGCCTCACCTCAGGCTATGTGCCCATTGAAAAGCGCATAACAATGGTTATCCCACTCCACAAAGGGGGAGCCACCACAGACCCCGGAAACTACCACCCCATTAGCATAACGAGCCTGGCCTGCAAGGCTGTGGAACATATCATCATGGAACTTATAAACAATGACATTGGTAATCTCCAGACTCAGGACCCCACCCAGTTCGGGTTTGTAAAAGGCAGATCATGTCTCCTAAACCTGATAGACTTCTTTGAATTATTTTATTTATTTATTTTATTTGAAGTTTGTTTGCCAGGATGGTCCATTGGGCCAAATGAGCCCATTTTCAATGGAGTCCTGGGGAGAAAAGCTCCATAGATACAATATAAAGTATAAAATAAAATAACAGTCTGTTAAAGTACAAGAAGAATATATGTAAGCCAAAGTAAATGTTAATACAACTAGAATACAAAGAAGAAAAAAGTGTAACAATTCATATGAGTTTACAATTTTTAGTCTCTATAATCACTAAAATAGATGTTAAATCAAAGACAATAGTGAGTAAGTATGTACAGAAGAATTAAGCATAATCAGTTATTTACAATGTGTATGTTCTCATAGGGGGGATGTGATTGTAGGCTACGGGGGTAAGGTAGTGGCTGGGGATGTTAAGCAGGATGGGAACATGAGCATTCCCAGAGAGATGATAAGTGTGAGTGGAGGAGAGTTTTAAAGGTGGGGAGGCTGCCGGTGCTACGAATATGAGGTGGGAGGGAGTTCCAGAGACGTGCTAGGGAAAAAGAGAATAGGGGTTTGCCTGCTGGACGGGCAGATTTGTGGCGTTCAATCAGGTTCTGAGTGCTGGTTCTTAGGGGTCTGCTAGGTAGGTGCATAGTGAAGGATGAGGCAAGGGAGGGCTTGAAAATGAGCTTATGAGCATGAGTTAGCTGAGTGTAGATAAGGTAGTTGGGAAGCTCTAGCCAATTCAGTTTGTGGAGGGCAATACAGTGATGGGAGGAGGATCTGTGCCCAGTGGTGAATTTGGCGATTTTGTTATAGCAGGAGGAGAGTTTTGTTTTGATAGAGGATTGTAGGTTGGTTAGGAGTGGGGCACCATAAAGGAGAGAAGGGGTGAGGTATGTGGTAGAGAGGAGGAATTATCAATGAGAGCTCCTAACAGTTTAGCACTGGAAATAATTTCAAGGGAAGTGTTGTTGTGACTGGTTATGGAGAATGAATTTATGTCAATAGTTGTGTTTTTGGATGAGGTGAATATCATGAGTTTGGTTTTTGATGGATTGAGAGCTAGATGGTTATCTAGCATCCATTGTTTGGTGGTTGAGAAGGCATATTGAGTTAGTTTTATAAGGGAGGGAATGGAGTTAGCAGCACAGATAATTGTTGAATCGTCTGCATATTGGACAATTTTAGCATTAGGGATATTGTGGTGGTGGAAGTCATTAATGAAAATGATTGGAGGTCTCTGGGACAGGAATCTATCCCTCCAGCATGTTCTGTTTATTGTGGTGACAAGGTTTAGGTCCCTAGAGGGTGTAGCTTGAAGCAGTTACCAAAGCCGTAGATGAGGGTAAGGTGGTTCACACAGCCTATCTAGATCTTGCCAAGGCTTTCAATACCATCCCCTACTCTGGAATTATAGATAAACTCACTAAACTAGGTATAAATCCCTATGTCACAAGATGGGTTGCCAACTGGCTCACTGACAAAACACACACTGTGAAAGTAGCAGACTCCAAATCCAACTTCAGACCAGTGACAAGTGGAGTACCACAGGGTTCAGTCCTGGGTCCTCTCCTGTTTGGTATCTACTTCTCTGAAGTACAGGCTAACACAGAAGGTCTTTGGCTAATGAAGTTCACAGATGACTTCAAACTAGGAGCCATAATCAAAACTCCAAAAAATGTGGACATCCTGCAAAAGGGGCTTGCTGAGACAGATGCCTGGTGTCAAAGCCATGGCCTCAAGCTCAATGCCAAAATGTGCATTGTCATCCCTTTTGGTAAAAACTCTGTACCCATGAGCTACCACATAGGTAGTAGTCTACTTAACACTGAAAGTGTGATAAGAGACCTTGGGACACAGGTGGACAGTAGTCTCTCCTTTGATAATCACATTGCCACAGTAGTCAGGAAATCCTTCTACGTGGCACACCTCATCACAAAAGGTTTTTCATCCTGGAAAAAAGAGGTAATTGTTCCACTCTACTCGTCATTCATTAGACCCATTATAGAGTACAATGTCCCTTTTGGTATGTACCTCACAAGACATCTACAACAACTGGAAATGCTGCAGAAATACCTCAAAAAGAGGATTACCAGCCTCAAACAGATGCCCTACGCAGACTGTCTCAAAAAACTCCAGCTTTACTCCATCGCATATTGCCTACTCAGAGGTGATCTCTGCCTGACACACAAAACTATGTCAAACTCAGAGCTTTTAGACATGCTCCACTTAAAGAAATCCCAATCCCTATGAGCTACACGCTCTAAGGACCTAAACCTTGTCACCACAATAAACAGAACATGCTGTAGGGATAGATTCCTGTCCCAGAGACTTCCCATACTCTGGAACAAACTACCTATCTATATCAAACAAAGCTCCTCATTAGCACTCTTCAAGAAAAATCTTGATGATTGGATGGGAGATAGGAAATTCACCCCAGGGATCACTTCTGTGGCTCTGTTCAAGAGTGGCACAGGAAAATAATTTTTGTGGGTGGCGAAAGCCAGGGTACCATTTGGCTAGACTTATATAGGCCCCTAGGGCCAATAGCCTAGTACCTACCTATGAACCTCTGTCCCTAATAGATGAGTGGTTAGTTGTTAAGGGAGTAAGGAAGGAATCAGAATAGTTAGCATAATGTTGAAGTTCAAAATTGATGTTTGTAATAAAATCAGAAAGAGCAACACCATCAATGACCTTACTACTGTAAAATTAACAGAATGCGGAAAAACATCATTAAGTAACACTATGGTGAACTTTATTATGACACTAATGGAAATCATCTTAAAAAATAATTATTTCACTTTTGAAGGAGAATATTATCGTCAGGTCAATGGTATAGCCATGGGCACTAGTTGCACATCATTGTTTGCGAATCTTGTAATGTATGGGTGGGAGAGGTTATACATTTTTAACACCTCTTTTTCTATGTTTTGGATTCACTACTTGAGTTACCTGGACAATATTTTTATTTTATGGAAGGTGGGAAATAAACATGAAGAATTTATGGAATATATAAATAATTTAAGTGATTATTTTAAATTTACTGGTACTTCTAATAATGACAGTATCAATTATCTTGATGTTTTACTTAATAAGAATTATGAAAACAAAAAATTTGAATCTCAAATTTATAGAAAACCCACTTTTTCAAATGATTATTTAGAATTTAAAAGTAGTCACCAGCTATACACTAAAAGAAATATAGTAAAGGGTCAAATGGTCTGGGTAGCAAGAATATGTTCTAACACTGACATAGTAAAGAGAGAAATGGACACACTAGTAAAATTTATTTCTGAAAGAGGTTACTCGTTTGAATTTGTACTACCCATTTGTGAGCAAGTTATTAGCGAGTGGGGTAGTAGGTATAAACCCCTGCTGGGATCCTATTTGGTGAAGGAGAATGAAACTAACATAAGGAAAGATTATACTCAATCCATGGTGGTGACTTATGGAGAAACAAGTAGTAAGATTAGGGATATTGTCAAGAAAAACTGGGTGTTGTTTAAAGGGAACGAGAAAGTATTAGATACAGTAGGAAAAGAACCAACATTTGTTTTTAAAACTAATTACAATTTAAAATTTTTATGGAACATCCCATTAATGTTAAGAACAATGTGAGAGGGACAACTAGATGTGGAACTTCTGAACATTGTAGGTACATCTTAGTGGGAACCTCAGTATGGTTAGAAGTAATGGATAGGGAGATAAAATTAGCAACAGGGTCCTGTATTACGAAAGGATTGGTATATATATAGCTATTTGTCAGGAATGTCAGCATTTCTACATAGGTAAAACCGAAAGAACTTTTAGAAGGAGGATTTATGAGCATTTGTATGCTGTGAGAAATCATGATGAAAATAATGCTATATACAGGCATATTAAAAATAATCCCAATCACTCTTTCTTATTTGGTATTCTGGGGGTTACTAGTAGTAATCCAAGAGGGGGTAATTGGAAAAACAACTTGGAGAGGGCAGAAATGAGGTGGCAGTTGAGACTTAATGCTACGGTAACCCCAGGCATCAATGACAATGTATCTATAAAACCTGAATTGAAACATAGAGCCACTATTTTGTAATAGAAAAGAACCTAGTTCAGTAAACAACACTGCTTTCATTCACAGAAACATTTAAATTTACTACAAACTTTTTAACAGATCCTATAGGGTTAACATGATTTAAATTTTAATTAGTTAATTGTCAGTATAAAAGAGGGAATGGGTTTTAGCAAACACAGTTCTGAAGAAGTCCTAGAGCAGGACGAAAGCGCTTGACTGTGTTGGATACACTATAGTTGTGTTCTATTTATTCTGTATGGTTTTTAAGCTATTTTACTACTTTGACTGACTGGAGTAATAGGTTCATAGGTTCATAGGTTTCATAGGTTCATACTAGGCTATCTGCCCTAAGGCATTTATAAGCCTAGCCAGAGTGTATGTGGCTTACACCACCCCTTAGGATGAGAATACTACGCCCTTTTAGGGTTTAGTTTACTATGCCTCTGTCTAGTAGTGACACAGAGATGACCCCCGGGGTAAACCTACGATCTCCCATCCACTCGTCGAGATTTCTCTTGAATAGAGTCAGTGAGGTGCTCTGCCTAACATGGACTGGGATTCTGTTCCAGAGTGTAGGGAGCCTCTGGGTTATGAATCTGTCCCTCCAGCATGTCCTATTTATTTCTATGTTGAGGTTTAAGTCACTTTTTCTTGTGGCTCTGATGGATTTGGATTTTCTGAGGTGGAGCATGTCCATTAATTCAGGATTGGACATGGCCTTGTACGTCAGGCACAGATCACCTCTGAGTAGGCGGTATGCGACTGAATAGAGCTGGAGTTTTTTCAGTCGGGCAGCATATGACATATGTTCAAGACCCTTTATCCTCTTGGTGAGGAACTTTTGGGGTCTTTCCAACTGCTGCAGGTGTCGGGTGAGATACATCCCAAATGGGGCATTGTACTCAATCATTGGCCTGATAAGCGAAGAGTACAGGGGCACAATGACCTCTCTTGATCTAGATGTGAAACCCTTCATGATAAGGTGGGCAATATAGAAGGTCTTCCTAACCACTTTGGCAATGTGAGTGTCAAATGAGAGGTTACTGTCAACCTGGGTCCCTAGGTCCCTGATTACCTCTTCCGTACTTAATGGATTACCGCCTATGTGGTAATTTGTCGGTACCTTGTTTTTCCCAAAGGGTATGACTATACATTTTTTTGGCGTTCAGCTTAAGGCCATGGCTCTGGCACCAATTATCCATTTCTATGAGGCCTCTCTGAAGGATGTTTGTGTCCGCTGGAGTATCAATTATGGCGCCCAGTTTGCAGTCATCTGCGAACTTTGTCAACCACAATCCTCCTATGTTTGCCTGTACTTCGGAAAAATAAATGCCGAACAAGAGGGGTCCCAGGACTGAGCCCTGTGGGACACCGCTTGTGACTGGCTTAGAGTCTGACATAGCTCCAGCAACTCTGACCCTGTGGGTTCTGTCCTTGAGCCAGTTTGCAACCCATCTTGTGACATATGGGTCTACATTTAAGCTGGTGAGTTTGTCTATGATGCCCGAGTGGGGTATTGTGTCAAAGGTTTTTGCAAGGTCAAGGTAGGCTGTGTGAACTGCCTTACCCTCATCAATGGCCTTTGTGACTGTTTCAAAAAAGTTGACCAAGTTCAAAAGGCAGGATCTGCCATTGACAAAGCCAAATTGAGTAGGATCCAATGTCTGTAGGTCCCCAATGTCTTTGTTTATGAGTTCCATAATGATCCTCTCCATAGCTTTGCAGACCAGGCTCGTCAAGCTTATGGGGCGGTAATTTCCAGGGTCCGTAGAGGCACCGCCTTTGTGAAGTGGGACCACTGTTGCCGTACGCCACTCTTTGGGTACGTATCCTGTAGTAAGGCTAAGATTAAACAGCAGCCTTATGTGTGGGTTTAGTTCCTCTTGGAGTTCATGTAGCACACAGCCCGGGACACCATCCGGTCCCATTGATGCTGTGTTTTTAGCTTTAGAGAGGGCGGCTCTCACCTGGGCATCTGAGATGTTAGGGAGGCTACACTCTGCTGGGATAGTTATTTCTCCTTTTGGGAGAGAAATTTGCACTGCACCTGTCTGCCAGAATGTTGGCAATGTCAGTGGGTTCAGTGTATTTTGTGTCATTTTGGACTAACTCTGAGCATATCTGGGAGATTCCACCCAGGTTTCTAACATAGCTAACGAAGGCCTTGTGATTGTCTTTTGTGTCTTTTGCGATTTTTCTCTCAAAGTTGGCCTTGGATGATTTTATGAGTGATCATAGTTTTTTGCTAGTACTGATCAGAGACGCCTTCCCTTTTAGGGATTTTGCTCTGTCATGTAGTAGCTTCCTCCTCCTGTTGTAAAGTTTGTTTATGGCTGGGGTCCACCAGACCGGGCGCCTGCCTTTGGGGGAATGGGTCTTGGTTTTATTTGGGATTGCATGATCCATGCATTCTTGAAGGTGCCCATAGAAGGCATTTGCAAAGGATTCAGCAGTATGGGTTGTGGTTTTCACTGGCCCAGGGGCCTTGAAGGATACCACTTCAGTCTTAAGAAGTGTGAAGTTTGCTTTTGAGAAGTTCTTCACTGTGGTCTTTTGTGCAGGGGGTGGGGGTGGGATGTGGATTTCCAGTGAGATTAATTTATGGTCTGATCTTACCAAAGAGGGATATACTTCCGGTGTGGAGCATTTTGTCCCCATGTTTGTGATGATCATGTCTAGTATATTGTCTCCTCTTGTGGGAATGGTGACTAGTTGTTCCATTGCATTTGAGTTTATGAATTCTAGGAACATTTGGGCTAGGGTGTTGGGGCTTGAGTAATGTTCCCAGTCTATGTTTGGGTAGTTGAAGTCTCCCAAAATGATGGTATTTGGAGAGACATTCATACTCTCCAGTGTCTTCAGGAAGGCTGTGTGGGGTTCCTGAGTTTGAGAGGGTGGTCTGTAGCATGCTACAAACTGTAAGGCAGTTTTGCCTATGGTTAGTTGCACCTGGATAGTCTCCGATGCTTCGTGCGTTGCCACTAACCTGGAGGTGTGGGTATCTTTGATGAAAATGGATACTCCCCGTCCTTTTGTGGTTCGGTCCAAGTTTTGGGGCCGGAAAGCATGATATGAGGTAAAACCTGATAGTGCTGGGGTGCTCTCAGGAGCCTTGAACCAGGTTTCAGTCACTGCACAGACATCGATGTTCTCCATACTGAGGAGGGCTTCGAGGGCATGCATCTTGAGGTTTAGACTTCTGGCATTGAGCAGCATTACCCTTAGTTTTTTTCCACTTGTGTTTTCTAGGGAGGTAGGTTTGTCATTTGAGCCTTGCCTAAAAAAGGCACTATGGGGGTGGCAAGAGCCTTGGCCAATATCCGGAAGCCCAGGGGTGACAGGTGCAAGCCATCCCTTGCGAAGCAGCGTGGCTCGTCAAGCATGTCATCCCAAGCAGACAGACATTGGATCCCCTTAGAATGACATCAGTAATTAAGCCAATTGTTAAAACTGATCATTTTGTCTTTGTACTGTGGCATCATTCTTGGTGAGGGTAAGATGCTGCTCAGGGTCAGGGTCATACCAGCCTGGGCTACATAATCAGAGAGCTCCTCTATGTCTCTTTTCATGTAGTCCAGGGAGGTATCGTCTCAGGTCGTTCACACCGGCATGTACAATGACTGAGTCATATTTGTACTTGCTGTGGAGTGACCTGAGTGCTTGTGTTATGTGGCGGATTCTAGCTCCCGACAGGCAGCTTACTGTGACCTTTTCCTTGTTCAGTCTGGTGAGCGGGACGTCAGTGTGTCTGACTATGGAGTCACCTATTACAAGTGTGTCTGGCATGTTGTTTGGCCTTAAGGGCTGTGACTGTTTAGCACACTGACTTTGTGAACTATGTGTTGCATGTGCTATGTCTTGAGGTGGTGGTTGCTTGGGTGTCTGCTTTGGAGGCCTCTGTTGTTTTGGTAGATTTATAATCAGCGCCTCCGAGTATGTTTTTGTGTGTTTATGTGTTTGGTTTGCTGTTGTGATAGTTCTATGTGAGACTGGGTTTGTGGTGTGCGTGGTTAACTTCTCCTCCTGACTGGTCTTGCCAGTACTGAATTGAGAGAGCTCAGCCTCCAGTTTGGCTATATAGTTGCATCTCTCGCATATATTTGTATATGTTGGGAGGAGGAGAGGGTTGTCTGTGTACATGAGGCAATTGTAACATTGCCTCAAGATTCCCAGATTCACCAGCTGAACAGGAGAGGACGCCAGCAACTGACCCTTCGACATGCTAGAAATAGTGAAAAAGATTGCTGTGTAACTGAGTCAGAAAGGACCTATAGGGAGATGTGTACTCAACAGAATTTAGGTGAATGAAGTACTTTCTTTTGTTTAAGAATGCTTTACCTGTATAAAAATGCTTTAGGAGCAAGTGCTGAGCTTTTCAGATAGAGTATAGGCTGTTTAGATTGCAAGTAGAAACAGTTCTAAGGGAAAAATTGAAGAGCAGACTTGGCGGAGCCAGAAAAAGTTTAACCTTGTTTAACCGGCGCTGCCTGTGGATTTTTTTTTTTTTTTTGAGGCAACAGCACAGAGTGCATTGTTTGACCCTACATAACGCCTCCACACTCTTGTATTTTATACCCGTCATATGTGTTTTCATACTAGTCTCAGCCTTTTTTCACTTTTTAACCTAACTGGTATTTATCTGGTAAATGCAATCTCTAAATACCGATAGCTCAATTTTTGCTGTTGATTTTTCTATTTATTGTGCAAAGCTACTTGTTTATTATTATCTGTATGGTTCTCACTACTTTTTTTTTGACCTGCTGTATTGGTAGTTGTACTAACTTGGAGTGTGAATTTTTTATTATACTGTAAACTGTTTTTGTAACTGGAGATTTTCTCCTCGAGTCTCCACTAAAAATGGGCTACTAGCCCAGCCGGACTAACCTAGTTAACAAATGTCAATAAAATAAAATAAATAAAATAAAAGCAGCAGTAAAAAATATGAAAGCAGAGACCACAGTCACTTTCCTCCGAGATGACAAATATTTGGTTAATAAATTCCTTCATGCCAATAGAACTGATTCATTATTTCCCATTTCTGTAGTATGCTAAGAAAAATGATCATGTTTAATTCTCTTTGCTGTGCAAGGGGAAAGTGTTTTGTATTAATTCAAAGTCTGCCAAATGTTATTTAGCTATCCAACTATCCACTTCTATAAACAGCTAAGTAGAAAATGGTACAAAGGCAAGGCTGGTAGTTGGATGTTGCTTAAACTTAACTGTGTTAAGCACACTATATGATTGCAGACATGCAGTGAAAGATGCAACAACATATTGGTCATAAATCTAGCAACTGTGTAGGGAGGGAATTTTAACACTATGTTAGAGTCCATGTTAAATACAATGCTGATACATATATCTAAATTGGTACTGCA
>NC_056731.1:1679541598-1679559098 GCF_019279795.1 Protopterus annectens | reverse complement strand
AAGCACCCATGTAGACTCCATGGAGGTGTTTCATCTTTTCAAATAAAGCCACAGAACTAATCTACATGGCATACCTGTCAACCTCTGAGAGCTAGAACTCTGGAGAAAGCCATCAATAATGGGGGGAGGGGGGGGGGTCAAAGAGACAGAAATAGAAACACTTTTTAAATATTGCTTTTACAAACATAGAAAATTGATAGAACAACAGGTTTGCAAAATGCAGCTTTGCTGCCCCACTCCAAGATGAACAGTGCACATCATACGTAATGCGTACCATACCTCTTAGGGCAAGACATCTGGACAAAGCCAGAAATAGGGACACTTTTTAAATATTTCCCTTACAAACTTAGAAAATCGATAGAACAACTGGTTTACAAAATGGAACTTTGCTGCCCCACCCCCAAATGAACTGTACACAAAAGTAATGCAGACCATACCTCTCAGCCTCTTAGGGCAAGACATCTGGACCAAGCCATAAATAATGGTGGGAAAATGGGCCAGAAATAGGCACACATTTTAAATATTGCTCTTACAAACTTAAAACATTGATAGAACAACAGGTTAGCAAAATGCAGCTTTGCTGCCTGGCCCCCAAATAAACAGTACACATCCCTCCCTTCTGTGTTCAACATTTGGCTCCCCTTCAGTTTCCCTAGCTACACGGTTGCTAACTATGTAGATTCAGGGCTGTCAGCATGGTGAAGATGCAAATGAGGTCTGAACTCATTAGAATTGCTGAATCCCAAAAAAGTTAGATCCGTGTTGGGATGTTCACATCATGTAGGCACTCCCTCAGCGTTTGTGTTTATGGGATAACAACTGTGATTACAGGCACTCATAAAATTGTCTAAGGCCAGCTTTGAGAGAAATATTGCACAGGACACTAAGGATAATCACAAGGCTTTCTTTAGTTATGTTAGGAACCTGGGTGGTAATTCCCAGATATGCTCAGAATTAGTCCAAAATGACAAAAAATACACTGAATCCACAGACATTGCCAACATCCTAGCTGACAGGTTCAGCGCAAACTCCCCACCAAAGGGCAAATATCTATCCCAGCAGAGTGCTGCCCCCCTGACATCTCAGATGCTCAGGTAAGAGCCGCCCTCTCCAAAGCAAAAAACACAGCATCAATGGGAACAGACGGTGTCCCGGGCTGCATCCTACATGAACGCCAAGAAGAGCTAAACCCAAACATAAAACTACTGTTCAATCTCAGCCTTACTACAGGATATGTGCCCAAAGAGTGGCGTACAGAAACAGTGGTCCCTCTCCATAAAGGTGGTGCCTCAATGGATCCTGGAAACTATCGCCCCATAAGCCTGACTAGATTGGTCTGCAAAGCTATGGAAAGGATCATCATGGACCTCATAAATAAAGATATTGGGGACCTACAGACACTGGATCCTACCCAGTTCGGCTTTGTTAATGGCAGATCCTGCCTCTTAAACCTGGTTGATTTCTTTGAAACAGTCACCAAGGCCATTGACGAGGGGAAGGTGGTCCACACAACCTACCTGGACCTTGCAAAAGCCTTCGATACAATACCCCACTCGGGCATTATAGATAAGCTCACCAGCTTAAATATAAACCCCTATGTCACTAGATGGATTGCAAACTGGCTCTAGGACAGAACCCACATGGTTAGAATTGCTGGAGCCATGTCAGACTCCAAACCAGTTACAAGTGGTGTCCCACAAGGCTCAGTCCTGGGACCTCTCTTGTTCGGTATATATTTCTCGGAGGTACATGCCAACACGGAAGGGCTGTGGCTGACCAAGTTCGCAGATGACTGCAAACTGGGCGCCATAATCGACTCTCCAGCCGACACAAGCATCCTCCAAAAGGGCCTCATAGAAACAGACAACTGGTGCCAGAGCCATGGCCTCAAGCTAAATGCCAAAAAGTGTATAGTCATCCCCTTTGGCAAAAACAAAGTGCCCACAAATTACCACATAGGTGGTAATCCATTAAGTACAGAAGAAGTAATTAGGGACCTGGGGACCCAAGTTGATAGCAATCTCTCATTTGACAACCACGTGGCCAAAGTGGTTAGAAAAACATTTTATATAGCCCACCTAATCATGAAGGGATTCACATCTAGATCAGGGAGGTCATCGTGCCTCTTTACTCATCCCTCATCAGGCCCATAATTGAGTACAATGCCCTTTTGGGATGTACCTTACCAGACACCTGCAGCAACTGGAAAGACCCCAAAAGTACCTCACCAAGAGGATCAAAGGGCTCAAACAGATGCCATATGCTGCCCGGTTAAAGAAACTCCAGCTCTACTCAGTGGCATACCGCCTGTTCAGAGGCGATCTGTGCCTGACGTATAAAGCCATGTCCAACCCGGAATTAATGGACATGCTGCACCTCAGAAAATCCAAATCCCATCGAGCTACGTGCTCGAGAGACTTGAACCTCAGCACTGAAATAAATAGGACATGCTGGAGGGACAGATTCATAACCCAGAGGCTCCCTTCACTCTGGAATAAAATCCCAGTCCAGGTTAGGCAGAGTCCCTCATTGACTCTCTTCAAGAGGAATCTTGATGAGTGGATGGGAGATCGTAGGTTTACCCCGGGTATCACTTCTGTGTCACTGTTAGACAGAGGCACAGTATACTAACCTCGAAAAAGGGCATAGCAAAATAAATTTAAAATGTGTGGTGAAAGCCAAACACATTCTGGCTAGGCTTATAAATGCCCTAGGGCAGATAGCCTAGTATGAACCTATGAACCTATGAACCTATTGCTTACATCATCAGATGGGTGTGTCAGGTTACAAGTGTTACATGTAGGCCTGTCAAGGTTTGAAATGCAAGTAAGCAGTGCAAAATTTACAGGTTCTGTTTCATTAACATCCAGCCTCCTCACCATTTGTTTGCAAATTGTGTTTTCTCTGTCAGGTATTTAGTATTATTTAGCATAAAAGAAAAAAGAAAAGAAAAGAAAAGGGAGAAATAGTAGAAATGAGGGAAAGCAGTCTGTGACATACACAGTAGAAAATGTTAGCACACACGAGATATGTATACATAGGTCTGGATTTCAGCTCTCACTCCAATATACTTTCAGAAAACAGGATGGGTGCCTTATCCCTCTCTGCCACACAAACAGCTTTGCAGCACAGAACTGAAGTCATTCATCACACAACCAACTTCAACAGAATGTACATTGATGTCAAACTGTAACTCACCAGAAGGAGGCTGGCATAATGGTTAAAATATCTGCCTTCCAGATGGAAGATGTAGGGTTTGATTCTTACATGGGTTAATTGGTTTGCCTTAAAATGGTCTACAAGGGCAGTTAGCCTAGTACTAATCTTTCACCCTATTTATTATATTTCAACATAGTGCACTTAGTGGTCACACAACCTGTTATGATTATTGCTTATGCTGTTTTAGCTTTCTGTGTTCCCTGGTCATTCATCAGCTATCTGACCAGTACTCTGAGACTTGCTATCTGTAAGTCATGCTATATCATTGGCCTTAAAATGTGTGAGGATATTAACTGGCAATAATAAGATATGCATTTCCCAACAACTGAACGGCAGGTTTGGATGGCACAAACAAGCACAGACTGTGCTTCTGGGGAGGGAGGCCAAAGGTGAATTACTGTTATGGCACATACAAGGGTACAACTGTTCTGTCAGAGGGGGTGGAGCAAAGATAAGTTATTGTTATGATACAAACAGGGTATAGGGGCAGAGGTGCAGTGGTAGTGTTGCAACCTCACAGCAAGTGGTTCTCTGGTTTGACTCTCAGCTGAGGTGCCTTCTGTGTGGAGTCTGTATGTCCACTCTGCATTTGTGTTTTCTCCAGTTGCTCCATTTTCCTCCCACATTGCAAAGACATGCATCTGTAGCATTTCTTCCTGGGCCTCTGCTGAAAATTGGATTTGTTCCAAGTCAGACTTTCCCCAGTAAACAAATTTTAAATAAATAAACATTTCTCTTTTTACGCTCCTTGTTTTGCATCCTGCCTGTTGTTTTATTTTGTGAGGTTTGTGAAGTCAGAAACTCTAACGTGTATCATTACTTTCTAATTTTTCTCTTCAATGATTTTCCAGTACAAATGTATGGTGATAAATTGAGGGCATGCAGTGATCATCAGTACTTTTGAGACAAATTACTGTGTAAATCTTTGATGCCTGAGGCCTCTTGCTACTTACTATTGGACACATATAAGTCAAATAAGTCTCTGCTGTCACATGTTACGGTAATGTTTGTACAAATCTCCCACCTTTTACTTGCTTACTATAGCAAGTGATGAAATACATGGATATGCCATAATATTGTTAAACAATACACTCCAGGCTCAGGACTTACCTTGTAAATGTAGCAGTTGCCACAGTGCTAGTCCAGGGCTGACTCTGTCTGATGTAAGCAGTACACAGCCAATACATGGGGAGATAAAGATTGTTTGAGTTGCCTGGCATCAATGTTACTATATGTATGTGGGTAGTAGGAAGGTTTTAGGCCCCTAGGTGGTGAGTGAGTGTGCTATGAATTGTCTCTTAGCCAATGTAAGGGCATACTGAGCACGCCTATGTCTACCTACACCCATAGCAGCTGTTCCTGCTACAGCTGCTTCTTCAGTTTTATGTTGTGTAGCATGGCACATACTATGAAGATTTCTGTACATGTCCATGGATTGTACTGCAGGGCTCACCCAGATGTGTCTAGGCACTGCAACAGTGACTTCAGCTGGCCAAACATACAATCTCTGACATTTTTGGTCCGAGCGTGTTCTCCATTATGGCGTTCTTCCATGGGTGTGTATGCATTTCTGATGGGTGTCATTAGGAATGGTTTCAGGGTATAGTCAGCATCCACCAGTAGACGAACCTGTGATATCCCCCTTAGCAAACATCTGGTAGAGTTGGGAGGTGTGCCAGATATGTAGTTCATGGTAACTGCCAGGGTTGCCAGCACACATGTCTATGATGATTCCCTTGGCATTACACATGACTTGGCAGTTGATAGAGTGGTGACCCTTTCTATTAATGAAGAAACTACCCTGTTTCCCAGGTGGTGCATTCATTTCTACAGGAGTGCAATGTATGGCACCCAGTACTGCAGGGTAGTGCACTACCTGGTAGAACTGTTGCATGTTACTGGCCTTCTCCTCAGAACTACAGGGAAAATATATGTGCTCACTGGCATGTTGAAACATATCATCCAGGAATAGGTGGAGGATCTGTGAAGCTGATGCCTGTAACAACCCATCATGTCCCATGTTGGTCTCTGAAAGGTACCTTAGCTAATATTCTAAGGGATACACATACCTTAGTTTCCACTGGGATGGGTTCCTCTTGGTTGGTTTTGGCTTTGAGTTGAGTGTGGCAGAGGTCACAGAGTTCCTGTAGTGTATCCCTGTCCACATCATGCAGGTTGTGATAAGCTAAACATGGCCTGCAGACTCATCGCCTTCTTGGCCTAGGCCTATTGGCAGCAGCAATTTATTTGGCATTCATCAGACATATCATTGAGTACAGTGTGTGCCCTTTGGTATGTACCTAACCAGGCATATCCAACAAATGGAATGTCCACAGAGGTTCCTCACTAAAAGAATACAGTATGTAAGTAAAATGTCCTATGCAGACTGCTTCAAGGCTCTATCCCTGTATTCTGTCTCCTACAGGCTGCTGAGGTGGAGATATATGCCTGGCATACAGAGCATTGTTAGAACCCACTCTGATTGACTTCCTGCATATCAGCAAAGTAATAAGCACAAAAATTACCCATTCTAAAGACTTAAACCTTGCCTATGATATAACTAGGACCTGCTGAAGATACAGGTGTGTATCCCAGAGACTATCCCATTTCTGGAATAGGCTCCCCATCCATGTGAAGCAGAGTTCCTCCCTAACCCAATTCAAGTGCAACTTGGACAACTGGAGGGGGAACAGGAAATCCATCCCTGGCTTGGCACCTATATCTCTAATGTACACAGGCAAACTGTAAATGGTTCATCTCCCAGACCCCTGCTTGTAAATGTTTAATCTTCTAAGCCCTTGCTTACACTTATCAAGGCTATCAAAACTTGTCAGAGATTTGTGTTGCATGGCTAGGATTAAAAAGGCTCTTGTGGTTGTTAGCCTTGTAAACACATATGAACCTATGTCAAGGGTCTTTGGCTGACCAAGGTTGCTTATAATTACAAGTTTGCATATGATTGCAAAACAGAATCCCCACAGGACAGTAAAATCCTACAGGAAGGACAAATGCAGACAAATGATTGGTGCCAAAGACATGGCTTAAAACTCAATGCCAAGGAATGCATAACAGTATCCTTTAGGAAATCAACCAGTCTAGAAAATTACCTCATTGATACCCCCCACCCCAAGAGAAGAAACAGTAGTCAGGGATTTCAGAACATATGCAGATAGTAACCTGGCTTTTGACCAACATACATCTAAGGTTGTGAGGGAATCATTCTAAGCAAGGGCATGGCATATAAGTCCAAGGAAGTCATCATTCCACTGTATTTGGTCCCATCAGACACATTATTGAGTAGAACAACCCCTTCTGTATATACCTGACCAGGTAAATGCAACAACTGGAATGTCCACAGAGGTTCCTTACACAAAAAATACAGGGTATAAACAGCATGCCCTATGCAGATCACCTCAAAACCCTTTCTCTATACTCTGTTTACTACAGACTATATTGAGAGCAATCTATGCCTGGCATGCAAGGCATCCTTAGATTCTAGACTGTTAGACTTTTTACATATCTGCAAAAGGAATAGCATCCGAATTCCTCCATCTAGGGATTTTAACTTTGCCTTTGACATAAATAGGACACACTGGGGAGACGTGTGTGTCTCAGAGTTCCACTTCTCTGGAACAGGCTTCCCATCTATGTGAAGCAGAAATCTTTTCAAGAGAAACCTGAACCAGTGGATGGGAAATAGGAAACACACTTTGGGTCTAAGACCTATGTCTCTAATGGATAGATACAGCCTGTAAATCTTGCCCTAGTTTACATAAGCATCTTAAAATAACCTCTCAGGCACAGGACCTTGCAGTATACAATTGGGATGCTTGGTTTAGCTCATAAACGCCCCAGTGGTCATTAACCTAGTATTCACCTATGTACCTATGAACAGAAATAATGTGCTTTGCAAACTGATTTTTGAATATACGTCTTTCCTACCAAAATGCAGATTGTAACAGAGAAGTACAAGTTATTTTTCATATTTATATGCTTAATCCCTCCTGCTGATCACTCTGAAAAGTAAGCTGGGTTACAGCAGTTGAACTAAATTTAGAATTGTAATGCTTTTACTTCTATCTTTTATACAGCATCGAACACTTAAAAAAATATGTTTCCTAAAGTAAGCATAAACAATAAACATATTATTTGTTCGGCAGTGCTGTCAGAACAACTTAGCTATGGACTGCAACTGTTTTTCTTTTTTTGTCTTTCATTAGAAAACTTGTCTTTCATTAGAAAGTTTGCTTCCTCTGACTAAACAAATTTAAAAGATGCAGTCTGATGCTATGTAGGCTGGATAGCAGCAGAAAACTTAAGGGTCACACAAGCACTGTGGTTCTACCTGCCCACAGACTTGCTTCCAAAGTTAAGTTCTGTTAATATAAACACAAAGGCTGTTCAGAGATGAATCTGCATTCACAAAAGTGAATGAATAACACATTATTTAAATTAAATAATATTTGTAGCAATAAACAAGATACTATAATGTCAAGCTGAAATTCTACGCTATAATGAAAATGTCATGGACTGAGAATTATGTAGATGTTCAAGTGGAGAGTGCTATTGCTCCTTCTGCTCATATTTATAATATCACTGACATTAACTGGTTAAGGATTTGCTAGAATTTTCTGTTCATTTTGTGGAACAGCTTCATAATCAATATTAAGAGCAGTTACTTTTAGATAATAAAGCAATATTTCAGCAACAGTACTCTTTTGACACATGCATACCCCCACCTAAGGATCTAAGTAATTGCTTCACAGTGACTGAAAGTGGCAGCATTTTTAAGAAGAGTTTTGTGGAAATCATTATATTCGCTCTCATGTTATCTACCCAGGCAACTGTATTGATGGCAAAGGAAAGGCATATAATTTTCAGAAAACATCAATGGGCATAAAAACAATTATAGGCTACTTCTCTAAAATCAGTGTGAAATTGAAGCCATTTATAATCCTTAATAAAATGCCTTCATGGATGAGAGGTAGACTGATTATATGTTTGTTGATTATAGAATCAATGACGCTGATTATAATTTTAGCATGTACTGAAAATTTCCCATAGTAAGGATAAGTGTTTAATTTGTGTTATTCTGCCATTTGTCTGCCTTTAAAAGTCATTGGTATCACAAGTTGAAAAACAATGTATCTCAAAACTGAAATAAGAAAACTTAAAGAAAACCAACAAAAAGAGAACTGTACACACACTGCAGCAAAAGCAAGTGGTGACTGCTAGCATTATCTATCACACAGTGTCTTATCAATCTAAATATTGTTCTTTGTCAATAATTGTTATGATTTCCCTGAATGTTTTCTGAAAATTAAAATACTATACACAGGCAACACTAACTGTAGTAATCTCAAACTTTTATAAGGACACATAATCTGAAGAGCAAAATGCATAATGAAATATTGTAAACAGGTCCAGAGTCCAAAAGGCATGGAGTAACAAGAAACAGTGAAGAGTTATTTGGTACCTGAGGTCAAATGGTAGGGCTTTACCAATTAGCATATGCTGAAAGGGACTGCCACTGCCCTGTGCCCAGTTCTGAAAAGGGAAGTGGGCTCTCTAGTCTGAATTAATTCAGCACTGGTCCTTGGCAAGGCTCACCATTGTACAAGGCTGAATTACTACAGATGCCTCTTCAGTTCATTGGGTATTCTCAACAAAGCAGCAGAAGTTCCACCTGTATATGGGATCAGATATGGTAGGGAGTCAGACTTCCATACAATACTGATTTTCACAGACAGGTGGTGCTCTGCTGTAGGCTTTGTGAGCTAGAGAGGGGGTAGCCTAAAGCTTCACGCATGCATTCATAGATGCATGTTCTGTGAACTGTCTCTAAATTCATTCGAGGATTATCACATTTGTATTAAAATGTAATTGCCCAGTGTACTAGTTGGTCTAGATTTCTGTTTCTTTCGATGAGTTGAGATAAGGCAGGCATAACATCCATGCTGGCAGTTAGGCCTGCATTTATCAGTCAGCTTTACAGGTTGAGTTCCTACAAATAGGGCATTGTAATCAGTTATTGGTCTAATAAGGGAGGAGTACAGAGAGGTAATAACCTCCTCTTTTCGGGAAGAAATCACTTTAGTTTTGAGATGAACCAAGGAAAAGGCTTTTCTGACCACTGCCGCAACATGATGGTCGAATTTGTGATTGCTGTCACCCTGTGTAC
The DNA here is from genome assembly GCF_019279795.1 of Protopterus annectens. NCBI lineage: Eukaryota > Metazoa > Chordata > Ceratodontiformes > Protopteridae > Protopterus > Protopterus annectens. The sequence continues at coordinate 1,679,549,698 of NC_056731.1, read as the reverse complement.
CCAGGTCTCTTACCACAGGTTGTGTGCTTAGGGGATTGCTGTTAATGTGGTAATCAGCAGGGGCCATGTTTTTGCCAAATGGTATGAAAATACATGTTTTTGCATTTAACTTAAGGCCATGAGTTTAGCACCAGCCATTTTTTGAAGTATGTTTACATCATTTGGGGAGTCAATGACAGCACCCAACTGACAGTCGTCAACAAACTTGGTCAGCCACAGGCATTTTTTCTTTGCCTGGACCTCTGAGAAGTAAATGCTAAACAGTAGGGGCCCCAAGACAGATCCCTGGGGAACATCACTAGTGACAGGTCTGCTGTCAGAGGTGTAGGCACCTATTTTGACCTTGTGGGTCCTATCAGTGAGCCATTTGGCCACCCACCTGATGAGATAGTGATTTACGCCAAGTTGTGCTAGCTTTTCAATGATGCCCAAGTGGGGGATTGTGTCAAAGGCTTTGGCCAAGTCAAGGTAAGCTGTATGTACTGACTTTCCCTCATCCAGTTCCTTGGTGACAGTCTCTAAAAAGTCAACCAGGTTCAACAGGCAAAATCTGCCCTTGACAAATCCGAACTGGTGGGGTCAAGTGCTTGAATACTGCCTATGTCCTTGTTTATGAGGTCCATAATAATATGCTCCATGGCCTTACAGATCAAACTTGTCAATCTAATGGGGTTATAGTTTCCAGAGTCAGTAGTGGCACTACTTTTGTGCAAAGGGATGACAATGGCAGTTCTCCACTCTGCTAGAATGAAGCATGTACTTAGGCTATGGTTGAATAGGGTGCTCAATGGCGAGGCTATGGTTGAATAGGGTGCTCAATGGTGAGGCTAGTTCTTGCTGGCGATGGTACAGAATATAGCCTGCGATACTATCAGGTCCCATGAAAGCTGTGTTCTTTGCCTTGGATAGGGCCTTTAACACTTGATCTATGGAGATGTGAGGTGGGGTCAAGTATTGGGGATGTCGACTGGGCCTTTGGGGTGATGGGGGGGGTGAAGTTTGCACTGAACCTATCTGCTAGCAGGTTGGCTAAGTCAACAGGATTACTGTAAGTGGTACCATTAAAAACTAATTTGGAACAGACCTGGGCTTTGCCATGGAGGTTCCTGACATAACTGAAAAAGGCTTTGTGGTTAGCCTTTGTTTTGGAGGTTAGTTTTAATGCATAATTGGCTTTGGTGGTTTTCACTAGTGACCTAATTTGCTTGTTGAGGCTAAGGAGGGAGTTTTTCCAACTGGGAATTTGTGCGTTTTTACCCTTGGACAACAGTTTCTTCCTTTTGTTGTAAAGCCTGTTGATAGAGGATGTCCACCAGATATGTTTGCGTTTCCTTGAGGAGTAGGTTTTCATTTCGTTGGGTGTGGCTGAGTCCATGCAGTTGTACAGGTGCTTGTATACTGCACTGGTGTACTGTTCAGCATATTTTTCTGCATCCTCTGAGGGGGGGGGGGGGCGGTGGTGTGAAACCACTGATACCTTCCCTTAGAAGGTTGTAGTCAGTTTTTGAGAAATGTTTTAGCCTGGTTACGGCTGGGGGGTGGATGTTGGATGGAATAGACACTTCAAATGAGACAGACCTATGGTCTGATCTCACCAGGGAAGAACTTACTATGGGTGGTGCAGGGGTTGCCCATTTTGCTGAGAACCAAATGTAGAATGTTCTCTCTCCTTGTAGGGGATGAGACAAGATGGTCTAGTGTGTTAGAATTGATGAAGTCAAGGAATCGTTGGGTGAGTGCATTACAGCAATAATCGTTCACCCAGTCTATGAAGGATTTACAATCTCAAATACTTGATCCTGGAATTGCAGGATTCCCTCCCATTCAGTATCTGCCCCCAGAGTTGATATCATCAAGAAGCAGGGTGGGAAAGTCTCTTTGGAGTAACTAGGGCCATATAGTGGAGGGATTCCACTCTGCTACTCTACACCTAAGGCTTTGAAATCTGGCCCACAGTTTAACAAGAAAGGGACCACACAGAGATACACAGTACATTGTTCAATAAAACAGAGGGGTATTAGGTATGAAGCATTGTACCATAGAACTGAACCAATAACACAGAAACAACAAAGGCAAGACTTTGATAGCAGATAATTTCTGCATGTTCAGTGTAGTATGGTCAATATTTAAAGATTACATTTAAAGGTTTTCTTAAGACTTCTTTTCACAGTAGTTATGCTGTCACTGTCATCATGTAAATCTGGCTTTCTGATTCTATAATACGTCGTTTCTTCTTTAGTTAGATCAGTTGAGATATGTTTTCTGTTTAATAAACCTTTGTTTGTATATACTTTATGTTGAGCAGTTGCCCTATTACTTCTTGATTGTGTGTTATCTGGTGGCACCTTCTGATGATGTCATAAAGGGAGCAACTTGTTCATAGGTTCATAGGTAGGTACTAGGCTATTGGTCCTAAGGCCTATATAAGCCTAGCCAAAAAGGTACCCAGGCTTTCGCCACCCAAGAAAATTATTTTCCTGTGCTCCTGTCGAGCAGAGCCACAGAGGTCATACCCTGGGTGAATTTCCTTTTTCCCATCCAATCATCAAGATTTTTCTTGAAGAGTGCTAATGGGGAGCTTTGTTTGATATAGATAGGTAGGTTGCTCCAGAGTATGGGAAGTCTCTCGGACAGGAATCTATCCCTCCAGCATGTTCTGTTTATTGTAGTGACAAGGATTAGGTCCCTAGATCGTGTAGCTTGAAGGGATTGGAATTTCTTTAAGTGAGGCATGCCCAAAAGCTCTGGGTTTGACACAGTTTGGTATGTTAGGCAGAGATCGCCTCTGAGTAGGCGATATGTGACGGAGTAAAGCTGGAGTTTTTTTAGACGGTCTGTGTAGGGCATCTGTTTGGGGCTGGTAATCCTCTTTGTGAGGTATTTCTGTGGCCTTTCCAGTTGTTGTAGATGTCTTGTGAGGTACAGAACAAAAGGGTTGTTGTACTTTATATGGGTCTAATGAGTGATGAGTAGAGGGGAACAATTACCTCTTTTTTTCTGGATAAGAAACCATTTGTGATGAGGTGTGCCACGTAGAAGGATTTGCTGACTACTGTGGCAATGTGATTATCAAAGGAGAGACTACTGTTCACCTGTGTCCCAAGGTCTCTCATCACACTTTCGGTGTTAAGTAGACTACCACCTATGTGGTAGCTCATGGGAACAGAGTTTTTACCAAAGAGGATGACAATGCACTTTTTGGCATTGAGCTTGAGGCCATGGCTTTGACACCAGGCATCTGTCTTCGTGAGGCCCTTCTGTAGAATTTCCACATCATTAGGAGTTTCGATTATGGCTCCTAGTTTGCAGTCATCTGCGAACTTCATTAGCCAAAGACCTTCTGTTTTAGCCTGTACTTCAGAAAAGTAGATACCAAACAGGAGAGGACCCATGACTGAACCCTGTGGTATTCCACTTTTCACTGGTCTGAAGTCGGGTTTGGAGTCTGCTACTTTCACAGTATGGGTTCTGTCAGTGAGCCAGTTGGCAACCCATCTTGTGACATAGGGATTTATATCAAGTTTAGTGAGTTTATCTATAATTCCAGAGTGGGGAATGGTGTCAAAAGCCTTGGCGAGATCTAGATAGGCTGTGTGAACCACCTTACCCTCTCGTCTATGGCTTTGGTGACTGCTTCATAGAAGTCTATCAGGTTTAGGAGACATGATTTGCCTTTTACAAATGCAAACTGGGTGGGGTCCAGAGTTTGGAGATTACCAATGTCTTTGTGTATAATATCCATGATGATACATTCCATGGCCTTGCAGGCCAGGCTCGTTAGGCTAATGGGGCGGTAGTTCCCTTGGTCCGTGGTGGCTCCCCATTTGTGGAGTGGAATAACCTTTGCTGTGCACCATTCAGTGGGCACAAAGCCTGAGGTGAGGCTATGATTGAACATGGTGCTTAGGTGGGGTGCCAGTTCATTCTGCAGTTCATGTAGAACACAGCATGGGATGTTGTCAGGTCCCATGGATGCTGTGTTCTTGGCTTTGCAGAGTGTGGTTTTTACCTGTGCAGCCATGATTACAGGAACTTTGCATTCTTCCAGTACAGAGATGGACCCTTTAGGGGGTGAGAGGGGGTAAAGTTAGCACTGAACCTATCTGCTGGGATGTTGGCAATATCAATTGGTTCTGTATATTTAGTGCCATTGTGCTGTAACTCAGAGCAGATCTGAGTGTTGCCATTGAGATTCTTGACATAGCTATAGAATGCTTTGTGGTTGTCTTTAGAATCAGTGGTGATTTTGTTTTCATAACTAGCTTTGGAGGATTTAATGAGGGATCTCATCTTCTTACTGAGGGTGACCAGGGAGTTCCTCCAATCATGGGATTTTAATCTTTTTTGCAACAGTTTCTTTCTTCTGTTGTAGAGTTTGATTATGGCAGGGGACCACCAGATCGGCTTTCTTTTGTTGGAGGATAGCATCTTGGTTCTGTTAGGGATCGCACGATCCATGCACTCATGTAAGTTCTTATAAATTGCATTTGTGTAAAATTCAGCAGTTGTACCTCTATTGTCTGTCTGCATGGATGTCGTGAAGTTTGCCACTTCTGTATTAAGAAGCATGAAGTTGGCTTTGGAGAAATGTTTTTATGGTGGTTTCCCTAATGGGAGGTGGGGGTGGGATGTGGATGTCTAGGGTGATTAGCTTGTGGTCAAATCTGACCAATGAGGATTGCGATCACCCATGTTGGTAATGACCAGGTCTAGAATATTGCTGCCCCTGGTGAGGGTGTGGATAAGTTATCCAAAGCATTGGAATTTATGAATTCCGGAAAACATTAAGTAAAAGAGTTGGTACATGAGTAGTTTTCCCAGTTAATGGTGGGGTAGTTGAAATCACCCATTATTAGGGTGATGGGTTGTACCCTAATATTTTCTAGTGTATCAAGAAATGAGGAGTGGGAATCCTGGGGCATGGTGGGGGATCTGTAGCAAGTTACAATTTGGATTGCGGACATGCCCAGAGTTAGTTGCACTTGGATAATCTCAGATGCATTATGCTGAGCAACTAGCGTGGAGGTGTGGCTATCCTTAATGAATATGGACACATCTCCACCTTTAGTGTTTCGGTCCAGGTTAGGTGGCCAAAAGGTACGGTATGAATTATAGTCTGGTAATGCAGGGGGTGCTCTCTGGAGCCTTGAACCAGGACATTCAGAGTACTATTGGTACCCTTGCTCGATCTCAGCAAAATAATCTTGAGGTTTTCTGGACTATATTCAAGGCTTCATCCCTCTAGTCCAAGCAGTTAGGCTGGCTGTGATTCTTAACTCTGACAACCTAAAGTTATGTCTAAGCAGAAGGCATATCCCCTGGTAGAGTGGTCATCATCCCTCTAGCTTAGCAAACTGGTCTGGCATCTAATTGCACTGTGTCAAAAACTGTGGTAGCACTTAAGAGATAATCATGACTTACTCACTTAAAGGGCACTGCCATTCCATAGTGGAATAATCCCAAGCTCCTAACTTAATCAAAATCTTGTATATGAGTAGAATGGGAATGCATAAGTATTACTACACAACCTGAATCAACCCACTGACCACCACAGTAGACAGGCCTCATTGGCTATTCTGAAACCAAAATGCCGCTTTACCCAGAACAATTGCAATCCCTTTTAAACAGCCTCATTTATGTTATAAACCACCACTCTCACTTTTTATTGAGCATATGAGGGAGAATGTACCCTCTTATCAGGTACTACAAGCCTGCAACGTCTCACACCTATAAGATTACCAGTATCTATAAATGTTGGCAGCACCTCAAAGAACAAGTTAATATCTATCTTTGTGACACTGCATAGAGGGAAATGCATCTCAAACTATCGATGCTGAGAGACATGTATGATAATTTATGTTTTTTAGAGATTCTGTTATTATTTCTGATTAATGGCTACTGGTCCTCAGCTCACAGCCTACAATGGGGTGCCAACTTGTAGCTAAGAGTGACGGCTGTTCTTTCACACAGATGGATGTGAAACACATGCTTGAGCATTGTTCCTTTGCATTAAGTGCTTGGGCCCATGTTTCATCATGAATATCTAGGTTTCTCACAAAAAACAGGTTACATGCTTAACAGGTTATCTGAATTACTGTATCATATTCATGCAAAGATTTCAACTGATTTAGACTTACCATGTGAGAGCCACTATCAGAGCTTTTCTGATTTAAGGATAAAAAACAAACCATATATCAACAGAGAAATTTAGATATCTTCTGAAGACGCAAGCCATACTTCTTCTAATAGCTAATTTTCAATTCTCCTCTACTCCCTTGTTGTTCAAAAGTGCTCCACATGTCAAACTATGCCATTCTGTGGATGAATTTAGCAGCCATAACTCCTCCATTTAAGCAGCATGTCTGTTTAATATTTCATGTACTTTATTGACTTATGAAACAGGTGTTGTTGGTGTCTGTTCATCATATTTTTATTTGGTTTAGTTGCCTACATATCATAGACATCACTTTGTGTTCATTTTCACCTAGTAGTAGTACTTGTAGAATAAATAAATAAATACAAACATAAATGCATGCAAATATACACACGATACAGTCTACTCTACAACAATGCACATGCATTAAGATACACATTATATTTGATTTTTAACCAGTATCTAATATTTTTTTATGGTTAAATACTACAGCTACATATAGATATATGATAACCTCCAGATGTACTTACAGACATTACAGAGTTTGAAACTATTTAATTTACAGATAAAGAAACACCACAATTAACAGTTAGAAGTATAAAATGTCTAATGATATAAATGTGGTATATGGACTAATTCCTAAAAATCACAATCCATGAAGAACTAAACTGATGAAGTGTTACAAAGAAAACCAAAAAATTAAAATAAAAGTAAGCAAAGTTGAACCAAACCAAAAGATGATAACAGAACTTAAGTTCTGTCATGGTATCAGTGTGGGAGACAGAGCTGTGCTACTGTGACAAGGAAAAAGTCATGTCATTTATCATTTAAGAAACTAAAGCAAGTGAGTTGTTTGTTAAGTGCCACTGATGGACTAAACAATATTAGAAAGGAGGAAGACAGGGGATATACATGTGATAATTATGTACATCTGATGTCCTTCCTAGTTTTGATGGGAATGACAGAGGCCATTGTCCAAGGTTTTTGAAAGCCCATGCTGTAATAGAGATGCTGAAAATATCACATGGGGAGACAGCTATAAATACCTTAAATGTCAAAAAAAAAAAAAAAAAAAACAACAAAAAAAAAAAAAAAACAAGACAGCAAATATTCTGTACCAGGCCTACCAAATCATTTTTAGCAGTATGTTTGCTGTTTTCAGGATGATGATGCTCAAACTGAAACTGGTTGCAGATTAATGTGCAAGGCAAATAGTGGGACAGGACACACCACTCATGGAGAAATTATCTCTAAAAGCTCTGACTGTAGTGGTGAGGGGACTGGAATAATGGGATCTGTGATGCCCAAAGGATACAGTCAGGTTATGCTATTTCTAGCCTATGATCAGGGACATGTGACCACAAAATTGCTTGAAGTTTCTGAGCTGAGCTACAAGTTTATGTCTGAATGGGTTGTTTGCTTCAGGTTTGTGGATGTAAAAGCAGGTATTCTACAGCTTTACCTAATAAATAAGGTCAAGGGACAATTCTTTATTTTAACTCGGACAGACCAGGTTCCTTCTCTGGTTGTTGTTGTAATTCTCAGTTGGCTGTTAGGCTAAGAGAAAGGTTGTCCTTTTACTCGTGTACTGCGGTGGGAGTTGTACTTGTCCTAAACAGGAAGGAGAATGCAAAAGAAGTGGAGGTGGAGACCTTGAAGCACAATTTACCTGAAGACAAGGTACATGCTAGACTACAAGACATAAATAATTAGTGTAAATTTAAAGCTATTAATGAATTGCATTACAAAATGCATTAAAATTTAAAAGCAATATGATGACATTATAAAGTGTGTTCAACTTCAAAAGTTTTATGACATAAAGTAATCCTCATGTAGATATTACATCAGCTTAATACACCTCATGCCTATTGCATGGTTATCACATACATAGTGCCATGCAATAAGTCCTTGTAAAAAGCAGCAAGTGATCCACTTTTCTCTATCTG